>NC_069128.1:51216813-51516813 GCF_026914265.1 Mya arenaria | reverse complement strand
GGCCCATCATCAAGTAACGTTCATTATCATTAGTTGATCCTATACCTGTGGCCCATCATCAGGTAACGTTCATTATCATTAGTTGTTCCTATACCTGTGGCCCATCATCAAGTAACGTTCATTATCATTGGTTGTTCCTATACCTGTGGCCCATCATCAAGTAACGTTCATTATCATTAATTGATCCGATACCTGTGGCCCATTATCAAGTAACGTTCATTATCATTAGTTGATCCTATACCTGTGGCCCAATACCAAGTTACGTTCATTATCATTAGTTGATCCTATACCTGTGGCCCATCATCAAGTAACGTTCATTATCATTAGTTGATCCGATACCTGTGGCCAATCATCAAGTAACGTTCATTATCATTAGTTGATCCTATACCTGTGGCCCATCATCAAGTAACGTTCATTATCATTAGTTGATCCTATACCTGTGGCCCATCATCAAGTAACGTTCATTATCATTAGTTGATCCTATACCTGTGGCCCAATACCAAGTTACGTTCATTATCATTAGTTGATCCTATACCTGTGGCCAATCATCAAGTAACGTTCATTATCATTAGTTGATCCTATACCTGTGGCCCATCATCAAGTAACGTTCATTATCATTAGTTGATCCTATACCTGTGGCCCATCATCAAGTAACGTTCATTATCATTAGTTGATCCTATACCTGTGGCCCCTCACAAAGTAACGTTCATAATCATTGGTTGATCCGATACCTGTGGCCCCCACAAAGTAACATGTATTATCATTGGTTGATCCTATACCTGTGGCCCATCATCAAGTAACGTTCATTATCATTAGTTGATCCTATACCTGTGGCCCATCATCAAGTAACGTTCATTATCATTAGTTGATTCTATACCTGTGGCCCATCATCAAGTACCGTTCATTATCATTAGTTGATTCTATACCTGTGGCCCATCATCAAATAACGTTCATTATCATTAGTTGATTCTATACCTGTGGCCCATTATCAAGTAACGTTCATTATCATTAGTTGATCCTATACCTGTGGCCCATCATCAAGTAACGTTCATTATCATTAGTTGTTCCTATACTTGTGGCCCATCATCAAGTAACGTTAATTATCATTAGTTGATTCTATACCTGTGGCCCATCATCAAGTAACGTTCATTATCATTAGTTGATCCTATACCTGTGGCCCATCATCAAGTAACGTTCATTATCATTAGTTGATCCGATACCTGTGGCCCATCATCAAGTAACGTTCATTATCATTAGTTGATCCTATACCTGTGGCCCAACACCAAGTTACGTTCATTAACATTAGTTGATCCTATACCTGTGGAAAAACATCAAGTAACGTTCATTATCATTAGTTGATCCGATACCTGTTGCCAATCATCAAGTAACGTTCATTTTCATTAGTTGATCCTATACCTGTGGCCCATCATCAAGTAACGTTCATTATCATTGGTTGATCCTATACCTGTGGCCCCCACAAAGTAACATGTATTACCATTGGTTGATCCGATACCTGTGGCCCATCATCAAGTAACGTTCATTATCATTGGTTGATCCTATACCTGTGGCCCAACACCAAGTTACGTTCATTATCATTAGTTGATCCTATACCTGTGGAAAATCATCAAGTAACGTTCATTATCATTGGTTGATCCTATACCTGTGGCCCAATACCAAGTTACGTTCATTATCATTAGTTGATCCTATACCTGTGGCCAATCATCAAGTAACGTTCATTATCATTGGTTGATCCGATACCTGTGGCCCATCATCAAGTAACGTTCATTATCATTACTTGATCCTATACCTGTGGCCCATCATCAAGTAACGTTCATTATCATTAGTTGATCCTATACCTGTGGCCCCTCACAAAGTAACGTTCATAATCATTGGTTGATCCGATACCTGTGGCCCCCACAAAGTAACATGTATTATCATTGGTTGATCCTATACCTGTGGCCCCTCATCAAGTAACGATCATTATCATTAGTTGATCCTATACCTGTGGCCCATCATCAAGTAACGTCCATTATCATTAGTTGATTCTATACCTGTGGCCCATCATCAAGTACCGTTCATTATCATTAGTTGATTCTATACCTGTGGCCCATCATCAAGTAACGTTCATTATCATTAGTGGATTCTATACCTGAGGCCCATTATCAAGTAACGTTCATTATCATTAGTTGATCCTATACCTGTGGCCCATCATCACGTAACGTTCATTATCATTAGTTGATCCTATACCTGTGGCCCATCATCAAGTAACGTTCATTATCATTAGTTGATTCTATACCTGTGGCCCATCATCAAGTAACGTTCATTATCATTAGTTGATCCTATACCTGTGGCCCATCATCAAGTAACGTTCATTATCATTAGTTGATCCGATACCTGTGGCCCATCATCAAGTAACGTTCATTATCATTGGTTGATCCTATACCTGTGGCCCAATACCAAGTTACGTTCATTATCATTAGTTGATCCTATAACTGTGGCCAATCATCAAGTAACGTTCATTATCATTGGTTGATCCGATACCTGTGGCCCATCATCAAGTAACGTTCATTATCATTACTTGATCCTATACCTGTGGCCCATCATCAAGTAACGTTCATTATCATTAGTTGATCCTATACCTGTGGCCCCTCACAAAGTAACGTTCATAATCATTGGTTGATCCGATACCTGTGGCCCCCACAAAGTAACATGTATTATCATTGGTTGATCCTATACCTGTGGCCCATCATCAAGTAACGTTCATTATCATTAGTTGATCCTATACCTGTGGCCCATCATCAAGTAACGTTCATTATCATTGGTTGATCCTATACCTGTGGCCCCCACAAAGTAACATGTATTACCATTGGTTGATCCGATACCTGTGGCCCATCATCAAGTAACGTTCATTATCATTGGTTGATCCTATACCTGTGGCCCAACACCAAGTTACGTTCATTATCATTAGTTGATCCTATACCTGTGGAAAATCATCAAGTAACGTTCATTATCATTAGTCGATCCTATACCTGTGGCCCATCATCAAGTAACGTTCATTATCATTAGTTGATCCTATACCTGTGGCCCATCATCAAGTAACGTTCATTATCATTAGTTGATCCTATACCTGTGGCCCATCATCAAGTAACGTTCATTATCATTAGTTGTTCCTATACCTGTGGCCCATCATCAAGTAACGTTCATTATCATTGGTTGTTCCTATACCTGTGGCCCATCATCAAGTTACGTTCATTATCATTAGTTGATCCGATACCTGTGGCCCATTATCAAGTAACGTTCATTATCATTGGTTGATCCTATACCTGTGGCCCAATACCAAGTTACGTTCATTATCATTAGTTGATCCTATACCTGTGGCCCATCATCAAGTAACGTTCATTATCATTAGTTGATCCGATACCTGTGGCCAATCATCAAGTAACGTTCATTATCATTAGTTGATCCTATACCTGTGGCCCATCATCAAGTAACGTTCATTATCATTAGTTGATCCTATACCTGTGGCCCATCATCAAGTAACGTTCATTATCATTGGTTGATCCTATACCTGTGGCCCAATACCAAGTTACGTTCATTATCATTAGTTGATCCGATACCTGTGGCCAATCATCAAGTAACGTTCATTATCATTAGTTGATCCGATACCTGTGGCCCATTATCAAGTAACGTTCATTATCATTGGTTGATCCTATACCTGTGGCCCAATACCAAGTTACGTTCATTATCATTAGTTGATCCTATACCTGTGGCCCATCATCAAGTAACGTTCATTATCATTAGTTGATCCGATACCTGTGGCCAATCATCAAGTAACGTTCATTATCATTAGTTGATCCTATACCTGTGGCCCATCATCAAGTAACGTTCATTATCATTAGTTGATCCTATACCTGTGGCCCATCATCAAGTAACGTTCATTATCATTGGTTGATCCTATACCTGTGGCCCAATACCAAGTTACGTTCATTATCATTAGTTGATCCGATACCTGTGGCCCATCATCAAGTAACGTTCATTATCATTAGTTGATCCTATACCTGTGGCCCATCATCAAGTAACGTTCATTATCATTAGTTGATCCTATACCTGTGGCCCCTCACAAAGTAACGTTCATAATCATTGGTTGATCCGATACCTGTGGCCCCCACAAAGTAACATGTATTATCATTGGTTGATCCGATACCTGTGGCCCATCATCAAGTAACGTTCATTATCATTAGTTGATCCTATACCTGTGGCCCATCATCAAGTAACGTTCATTATCATTAGTTGATTCTATACCTGTGGCCCATCATCAAGTAACGTTCATTATCATTAGTTGATTCTATACCTGTGGCCCATCATCAAGTAACGTTCATTATCATTAGTTGATTCTATACCTGTGGCCCATTATCAAGTAACGTTCATTATCATTAGTTGATCCTATACCTGTGGCCCATCATCAAGTAACGTTCATTATCATTAGTTGATCCTATACCTGTGGCCCATCATCAAGTAACGTTCATTATCATTAGTCGATTCTATACCTGTGGCCCATCATCAAGTAACGTTCATTATCATTAGTTGATCCTATACCTGTGGCCCATCATCAAGTAACGTTCATTATCATTAGTTGATCCGATACCTGTGGCCCATCATCAAGTAACGTTCATTATCATTGGTTGATCCTATACCTGTGGCCCAACACCAAGTTACGTTCATTATCATTAGTTGATCCTATACCTGTGGAAAAACATCAAGTAACGTTCATTATCATTAGTTGATACGATACCAGTGGCCCATCATCAAGTAACGTTCATTATCATTGGTTGATCCTATACCTGTGGCCCATCATCAAGTAACGTTCATTATCATTAGTTGATTTTATACCTGTGGCCCATCATCAAGTAACGTTCATTATCATTAGTTGATTCTATACCTGTGGCCCATCATCAAGTAACGTTCATTATCATAAGTTGATCCTTTACCTGTGGCCCATCATCAAGTAACGTTCATTATCATTGGTTGTTCCTATACCTGTGGCCCATCATCAAGTAACGTTCATTATCATTAGTTGGTCCGATACCTGTGGCCCATCATCAAGTAACGTTCATTATCATTAGTTGATTCTATACCTGTGACCCATTATCAAGTAACGTTCATTATCATTGGTTGATCCTATACCTGTGGCCCAACACCAAGTTACGTTCATTATCATTAGTTGATCCTATACCTGTGGCCAATCATCAAGTAACGTTCATTATCATTAGTTGATCCTATACCTGTGGCCCATCATCAAGTAACGTTCATTATCATTAGTTGATCCTATACCTGTGGCCCATCATCAAGTAACGTTCATTATCATTGGTTGATCCTATACCTGTGGCCCATCATCAAGTAACGTTCATTATCATTGGTTGATTCTATACCTGTGGCCAATCATCAAGTAACGTTCATTATCATTAGTTGATCCTATACCTGTGGCCCATCATCAAGTAACGTTCATTATCATTAGTTGATCCTATACCTGTGGCCCATCATCAAGTAACGTTCATTATCATTGGTTGTTTCTATACCTGTGGCCCATCATCAAGTAACGTTCATTATCATTAGTTGATCCGTTACCTGTGACCCATCATCAAGTAACGTTCATTATCATTAGTTGATCCTATATCTGTGGCCCATCATCAAGTAACGTTCATTATCATTGGTTGATCCTATACCTGTGGCCCATCATCAAGTAACGTTCATTATCATTAGTTGATTCTATACCTGTGGCCCATCATCAAGTAACGTTCATTATCATTGGTTGATCCTATACCTGTGGCCCATCATCAAGTAACGTTCATTATCATTAGTTGATCCGATACCTGTGGCCCATCATCAAGTAACGTTCATTATCATTAGTTGATCCGATACCTGTGGCCCATCATCAAGTAACGTTCATTATCATTAGTTGATCCTATACCTGTGGCCCATCATCAAGTAACGTTCATTATCATTGGTTGATCCTATACCTGTGGCCCATCATCAAGTAACGTTCATTATCATTAGTTGATTTTATACCTGTGGCCCATCATCAAGTAACGTTCATTATCATTAGTTGATCCTATACCTGTGGCCCCCACAAAGTAACATGTATTTTCATTGGTTGATTCTATACCTGTGGCCCCTCATCAAGTAAGGTCCATTAAAATTAGTTGATCCTATACCTGTGGCCCATCATCAAGTAACGTTCATTATCATTAGTTGATTCTATACCTGTGGCCCATCATCAAGTAACGTTCATTATCATTAGTTGATTCTATACCTGTGGCCCATCATCAAGTAACGTTCATTATCATTAGTTGATTCTATACCTGTGGCCCATTATCAAGTAACGTTCATTATCATTAGTTGATCCTAAACCTGTGGCCCATCATCAAGTAACGTTCATTATCATTAGTTGATCCTATACCTGTGTCCCATCATCAAGTAACGTTCATTATCATTAGTTGATTCTATACCTGTGGCCCATCATCAAGTAACCTTCATTATCATTAGTTGATCCTATACCTGTGGCCCATCATCAAGTAACGTTCATTATCATTAGTTGATCCGATACCTGTGGCCCATCATCAAGTAACGTTCATTATCATTGGTTGTTCCTATACCTGTGGCCCATCATCAAGTAACGTTCATTATCATTAGTTGGTCCGATACCTGTGGCCCATCATCAAGAAACGTTCATTATCATTAGTTGATTCTATACCTGTGACCCATTATCAAGTAACGTTCATTATCATTGGTTGATCCTATACCTGTGGCCCAACACCAAGTTACGTTCATTATCATTAGTTGATCCTATACCTGTGGCCAATCATCAAGTAACGTTCATTATCATTAGTTGATCGTATACCTGTGGCCAATCATCAAGTAACGTTCATTATCATTAGTTGATCCGATACCTGTGGCCAATCATCAAGTAACGTTCATTATCATTAGTTGATCCTATACCTGTTGCCCATCATCAAGTAACGTTCATTATCATTAGTTGATTCTATACCTGTGGCCCTTCATCAAGTAACGTTCATTATCATTGGTTGATCCTATACCTGTGGCCCAACACCAAGTAACGTTCATTATCATTAGTTGATCCTATACCTGTGGCCAATCATCAAGTAACGTTAATTATCATTAGTTGATCCTATACCTGTGGCCAATCATCAAGTAACGTTCATTATCATTAGTTGATCCGTTACCTGTGGCCAATCATCAAGTAACGTTCATTGTCATTAGTTGATCCGATACCTGTGGCCAATCATCAAGTAACGTTCATTATCATTAGTTGATCCTATACCTGTGGCCCATCATCAAGTAACGTTCATTATCATTAGTTGATTCTATACCTGTGGCCCATCATCAAGTAACGTTCATTATCATTAGTTGATCCTATACCTATTGCCCATCATCAAGTAACGTTCATTATTATTATTTGATTCTATACCTGTGGCCCATCATCAAGTAACGTTCATTATCATTGGTTGATCCTATACCTGTGGCCAATCATCAAGTAACGTTCATTATCATTGGTTGATCCGATACCTCTGGCCCCCACAAAGTAACGTTCATTATCATTGGTTGATCCTATACCTGTGGCCAATCATCAAGTAACGTTCATTATCTTTGGTTGATCCGATACCTGTGGCCCCCACAAAGTAACATGTATTACCATTGGTTGATCCTATACCTGTGGCCCCAAACCAAGTAGCGTTCATTATCATTAGTTGATCCTATACCTGTGGCCCATCATCAAGTAACGTTCATAATCATTAGTTGATCCTATACCTGTGGCCCATCATCAAGTAACGTTCATTATCATTAGTTGATCCTAAACCTGTGGCTCATCATCAAGTAACGTTCATTATCATTAGTTGATTCTATACCTGTGGCCCATCATCAAGTAACGTTCATTATCATTGGTTGATCCTATACCTGTGGCCCCCACAAAGTAACATGTATTACCATTGGTTGATCCTAAACCTGTGGCCCATCATCAAGTAACGTTCATTATCATTAGTTGATTCTATACCTGTGGCCCATCATCAAGTAACGTTCATTATTGTTGGTTGATTCTATACCTGTGGCCCCCACAAAGTAACATGTATTACCATTGGTTGATCCTAAGCCTGTGGCCCATCATCAAGTAACGTTCATTATCATTTGTTGATTCTATACCTGTGGCCAATCATCAAGTAACGTTCATTATCATTGGTTGATCCTATACCTGTGGCCCATCATCAAGTAACGTTCATTATCATTAGTTGATCGTATATCTGTGGCCCATCATCAAGTAACGTTCATTATCATTAGTTGATCCGATACCTGTGGCCCATCATCAAGTAACGTTCATTATCATTGGTTGATCCTATACCTGTGGCCCAACACCAAGTTACGTTCATTATCATTAGTTGATCCTATACCTGTGGCCCATTATCAAGTAACGTTTATTATCATTAGTTGATCCTATACCTGTGGCCAAACACCAAGTAACGTTCATTATCATTAGTTGATCCTATACCTGTGGCCCATCATCAAGTAACGTTCATTATCATTAGTTGATCCTATACCTGTGGCCCATCATCAAGTAACGTTCATTATCATTGGTTGATCCTATACCTGTGGCCCAACACCAAGTAACGTTCATTATCATTAGTGGATCCTATACCTGTGGCCCATCATCAAGTAACGTTCATTATCATTAGTTGATCCTATACCTGTGGCCCATCATCAAGTATCGTTCATTATCATTAGTTGATCCTATACCTGTGGCCCATCATCAAGTAACGTTCATTATCATTAGTTGATCCTATACCTGTGGCCCATCATCAAGTAACGTTCATTATCATTGGTTGAATCTATACCTGTGGCCAATCATCAAGTAACGTTCATTATCATTAGTTGATCCTATACCTGTGGCCCATCATCAAGTAACATTCATTATCATTAGTTGATCCTATACCTGTGGCCCATCATCAAGTAACGTTTATTATCATTGGTTGTTTCTATACCTGTGGCCCATCATCAAGTAACGTTCATTATCATTAGTTGATCCTATACCGGTGGCCCAACACAAAGTTACGTTCATTATCATTAGTTGATTCTATACCTGTGGTCCATCATCAAGTAACGTTCATTATCATTAGTTGATCCGATACCTGTGACCCATCATCAAGTAACGTTCATTATCATTAGTTGATCCTATATCTGTGGCCCATCATCAAGTAACGTTCATTATCATTGGTTGATCCTATACCTGTGGCCCATCATCAAGTAACGTTCATTATCATTAGTTGATTCTATACCTGTGGCCCATCATCAAGTAACGTTCATTATCATTGGTTGATCCTATACCTGTGGCCCATCACCAAGTAACGTTCATTATCATTAGTTGGTCCGATACCTGTGGCCCATCATCAAGTAACGTTCATTATCATTAGTTGATCCGGTACCTGTGACCCATCATCAAGTAACGTTCATTATCATTAGTTGATCCTATACCTGTGGCCCATCATCAAGTAACGTTCATTGTCATTGGTTGATCCTATACCTGTGGCCCATCATCAAGTAACGTTCATTATCATTAGTTGATTCTATACCTGTGGCCCATCATCAAGTAACGTTCATTATCATTAGTTGATCCTATACCTGTGGCCCCCACAAAGTAACATGTATTTTCATTGGTTGATTCTATACCTGTGGCCCATCATCAAGTAACGTCCATTATCATTAGTTGATCCTATACCTGTGGTCCATCATCAAGTAACGTTCATTATCATTAGTTGATTCTATACCTGTGGCCCATCATCAAGTAACGTTCATTATCATTAGTTGATTCTATACCTGTGGCCCATCATCAAGTAACGTTCATTATCATTAGTTGATTCTATACCTGTGGCCCATTATCAAGTTACGTTCATTATCATTAGTTGATCCTATACCTGTGGCCCATCATCAAGTAACGTTCATTATCATTAGTTGATCCTATACCTGTGTCCCATCATCAAGTAACGTTCATTATCATTAGTTGATTCTATACCTGTGGCCCATCATCAAGTAACGTTCATTATCATTAGTTGATCCTATACCTGTGGCCCATCATCAAGTAACGTTCATTATCATTGGTTGATCCTATACCTGTGGCCCAACACTAAGTTACGTTTATTATCATTAGTTGATCCTATACCTGTGGAAAATCATCAAGTAACGTTCATTATCATTAGTTGATCCGATACCTGTGGCCAATCATCAAGTAACGTTCATTATCATTAGTTGATCCTATACCTGTGGCCCATCATCAAGTAACGTTCATTATCATTGGTTGATCCTATACCTGTGGCCCCCACAAAGTAACATGTATTGCCATTGGTTGATCCGATACCTGTGGCCCATCATCAAGTAACGTTCATTATCATTAGTTGATCCTATACCTGTGGCCCATCATCAAGTAACGTTCATTATCATTAGTTGATTCTATACCTGTGACCCATTATCAAGTAACGTTCATTATCATTGGTTGATTCTATACCTGTGGCCCAACACCAAGTTACGTTCATTATCATTAGTTGATCCTATACCTGTGGCCAATCATCAAGTAACGTTCATTATCATTAGTTGATCCGATACCTGTGGCCAATCATCAAGTAACGTTCATTATCATTAGTTGATCCAATACCTGTTGCCCATCATCAAGTAACGTTCATCATCATTAGTTGATTCTATACCTGTGGCCCATCATCAAGTAACGTTCATTATCATTAGTTGATCCGATACCTGTGGCCCATCATCAAGTAACGTTCATTATCATTAGTTGATCCTATACCTGTGGCCCATCATCAAGTAACGTTCATTATCATTGGTTGATCCTAAACCTGTGGCCCATCATCAAGTAACGTTCATTATCATTAGTTGATTCTATACCTGTGGCCCATCATCAAGTAACGTTCATTATCATTGGTTGATCCTATACCTGTGGCCGATCATCAAGTAACGTTCATTATCATTGGTTGATCCGATACCTGTGGCCCCCACAAAGTAACGTTCATTATCATTGGTTGATCCAATACCTGTGGCCAATCATCAAGTAACGTTCATTATCATTGGTCGATCCGATACCTGTGGCCCCCACAAAGTAACATGTATTACCATTGGTTGATCCTATACCTGTGGCCCCAAACCAAGTAGCGTTCATTATCATTAGTTGATCCTATACCTGTGGCCCATCATCAAGTAATGTTCATTATCATTAGTTGATCCTATACCTGTGGCCCATCATCAAGTAACGTTCATTATCATTAGTTGATCCTAAACCTGTGGCCCATCATCAAGTAACGTTCATTATCATTGGTTGATTCTATACCTGTGGCCCCCACAAAGTAACATGTATTACCATTGGTTGATCCTAAACCTGTGGCCCATCATCAAGTAACGTTCATTATCATTGGTTGATCCTATACCTGTGGCCCAACACTAAGTTACGTTTATTATCATTAGTTGATCCTATACCTGTGGAAAATCATCAAGTAACGTTCATTATCATTAGTTGATCCTATACCTGTGGCCCATCATCAAGTAACGTTCATTATCATTAGTTGATCCTATATCTGTGGCCCATTATCAAGTAACGTTCATTATCATTAGTTGATCCTATACCTGTGGCCCATCATCAAGTAACTTTCATTATCATTAGTTGATCCTATACCTGTGGCCCATCATCAAGTAACGTTCATTATCATTAGTTGATCCTATACCTGTGGCCCATCACCAAGTAACGTCCATTATCATTAGTTGATCCTATACCTGTGGCCCAACACCAAGTAACGTTCATTATCATTGGTTGATCCTATACCTGTGGCCCATCATCAAGTAACGTTCATTATCATTAGTTGATCCTATACCTGTGGCCCAACACCAAGTAACGTCCATTATCATTAGTTGATCCTATACCTGTGGCCCAACACCAAGTAACGTTCATTATCATTAGTTGATCCTATACCTGTGGCCCAATACCAAGTTACGTTCATTATCATTAGTTGATCCTATACCTGTGGCCCATCATCAAGTAACGTTCATTATCATTAGTTGATCCTATACCTGTGGCCCATCATCAAGTAACGTTCATTATCATTAGTTGATCCTATACCTGTGGCCCATCATCAAGTAACGTTCATTATCATTGGTTGATCCTATACCTGTGGCCCAACAGCAAGTAACGTTCATTATCATTGGTTGATCCTATACCTGTGGCCCATCATCAAGTAACGTTCATTATCATTGGTCGATCCGATACCTGTGGCCCCCACAAAGTAACATGTATTACCATTGGTTGATCCTATACCTGTGGCCCCAAACCAAGTAACGTTCATTATCATTAGTTGATCCTATACCTGTGGCCCATCATCAAGTAACTTTCATTATCATTAGTTGATCCGATACCTGTGGCCCATCATCAAGTAACGTTCATTATCATTGGTTGATACTATACCTGTGGCCCAACACCAAGTTACGTTCATTATCATTAGTTGATCCTATACCTGTGGCCCATTATCAAGTAACGTTTATTATCATTAGTTGATCCTATACCTGTGGCCCAACACCAAGTAACGTTCATTATCATTAGTTGATCCTATACCTGTGGCCCATCATCAAGTAACGTTCATTATCATTAGTTGATCCTATACCTGTGGCCCATCATCAAGTAACGTTCATTATCATTGGTTGATCCTATACCTGTGGCCCAACACCAAGTAACGTTCATTATCATTAGTTGATCCTATACCTGTGGCCCATCATCAAGTAACGTTCATTATCATTAGTTGATCCTATACCTGTGGCCCATCATCAAGTATCGTTCATTATCATTAGTTGATCCTATACCTGTGGCCCATCATCAAGTAACGTTCATTATCATTGGTTGATCCTATACCTGTGGCCCATCATCAAGTAACGTTCATTATCATTGGTTGATTCTATACCTGTGGCCAATCATCAAGTAACGTTCATTATCATTAGTTGATCCTATACCTGTGGCCCATCATCAAGTAACGTTCATTATCATTAGTTGATCCTATACCTGTGGCCCATCATCAAGTAACGTTCATTATCATTGGTTGATCCTATACCTGTGGCCCATCATCAAGTAACGTTCATTATCATTAGTTGATTCTATACCTGTGGCCAATCATCAAGTAACGTTCATTATCATTAGTTGATCCTATACCTGTGGCCCATCATCAAGTAACATTCATTATCATTAGTTGATCCTATACCTGTGGCCCATCATCAAGTAACGTTTATTATCATTGGTTGTTTCTATACCTGTGGCCCATCATCAAGTAACGTTCATTATCATTAGTTGATCCTATACCTGTGGCCCAACACCAAGTAACGTCCATTATCATTAGTTGATCCTATACCTGTGGCCCAACACCAAGTAACGTTCATTATCATTAGTTGATCCTATACCTGTGGCCCAACACCAAGTTACGTTCATTATCATTAGTTGATCCTATACCTGTGGCCCATCATCAAGTAACGTTCATTATCATTAGTTGATCCTATACCTGTGGCCCATCATCAAGTAACGTTCATTATCATTAGTTGATCCTATACCTGTGGCCCATCATCAAGTAACGTTCATTATCATTGGTTGATCCTATACCTGTGGCCCAACAGCAAGTAACGTTCATTATCATTGGTTGATCCTATACCTGTGGCCCATCATCAAGTAACGTTCATTATCATTGGTCGATCCGATACCTGTGGCCCCCACAAAGTAACATGTATTACCATTGGTTGATCCTATACCTGTGGCCCCAAACCAAGTAGCGTTCATTATCATTAGTTGATCCTATACCTGTGGCCCATCATCAAGTAACGTTCATTATCATTAGTTGATCCGATACCTGTGGCCCATCATCAAGTAACGTTCATTATCATTGGTTGATACTATACCTGTGGCCCAACACCAAGTTACGTTCATTATCATTAGTTGATCCTATACCTGTGGCCCATTATCAAGTAACGTTTATTATCATTAGTTGATCCTATACCTGTGGCCCAACACCAAGTAACGTTCATTATCATTAGTTGATCCTATACCTGTGGCCCATCATCAAGTAACGTTCATTATCATTAGTTGATCCTATACCTGTGGCCCATCATCAAGTAACGTTCATTATCATTGGTTGATCCTATACCTGTGGCCCAACACCAAGTAACGTTCATTATCATTAGTGGATCCTATACCTGTGGCCCATCATCAAGTAACGTTCATTATCATTGGTTGATCCTATACCTGTGGCCCATCATCAAGTATCGTTCATTATCATTAGTTGATCCTATACCTGTGGCCCATCATCAAGTAACGTTCATTATCATTGGTTGATCCTATACCTGTGGCCCATCATCAAGTAACGTTCATTATCATTGGTTGATTCTATACCTGTGGCCAATCATCAAGTAACGTTCATTATCATTAGTTGATCCTATACCTGTGGCCCATCATCAAGTAACATTCATTATCATTAGTTGATCCTATACCTGTGGCCCATCATCAAGTAACGTTTATTATCATTGGTTGTTTCTATACCTGTGGCCCATCATCAAGTAACGTTCATTATCGTTAGTTGATCCTATACCGGTGGCCCAACACAAAGTTACGTTCATTATCATTAGTTGATTCTATACCTGTGGTCCATCATCAAGTAACGTTCATTATCATTAGGTGATCCGATACCTGTGACCCATCATCAAGTAACGTTCATTATCATTAGTTGATCCTATATCTGTGGCCCATCATCAAGTAACGTTCATTATCATTGGTTGATCCTATACCTGTGGCCCATCATCAAGTAACGTTCATTATCATTAGTTGATTCTATACCTGTGGCCCATCATCAAGTAACGTTCATTATCATTGGTTGATCCTATACCTGTGGCCCATCATCAAGTAACGTTCATTGTCATTAGTTGATCCGATACCTGTGGCCCATCATCAAGTAACGTTCATTATCATTAGTTGATCCGGTACCTGTGACCCATCATCAAGTAACGTTCATTATCATTAGTTGATCCTATACCTGTGGCCCATCATCAAGTAACGTTCATTATCATTGGTTGATCCTATACCTGTGGCCCATCATCAAGTAACGTTCATTATCAATAGTTGATTCTATACCTGTGGCCCATCATCAAGTAACGTTCATTATCATTAGTTGATCCTATACCTGTGGCCCCCACAAAGTAACATGTATTTTCATTGGTTGATTCTATACCTGTGGCCCATCATCAAGTAACGTCCATTATCATTAGTTGATCCTATTCCTGTGGCCCATCATCAAGTAACGTTCATTATCATTAGTTGATCCTATACCTGTGGCCCATCATCAAGTAACGTTCATTATCATTAGTTGATTCTATACCTGTGGCCCATCATCAAGTAACGTTCATTATCATTAGTTGATTCTATACCTGTGGCCCATTATCAAGTTACGTTCATTATCATTAGTTGATCCTAAACCTGTGGCCCATCATCAAGTAACGTTCATTATCATTAGTTGATCCTATACCTGTGTCCCATCATCAAGTAACGTTCATTATCATTAGTTGATTCTATACCTGTGGCCCATCATCAAGTAACGTTCATTATCATTAGTTGATCCTATACCTGTGGCCCATCATCAAGTAACGTTCATTATCATTGGTTGATCCTATACCTGTGGCCCAACACCAAGTTACGTTCATTATCATTAGTTGATCCTATACCTGTGGCCCATTATCAAGTAACGTTTATTATCATTAGTTGATCCTATACCTGTGGCCCAACACCAAGTAACGTTCATTATCATTAGTTGATCCTATACCTGTGGCCCATCATCAAGTAACGTTCATTATCATTAGTTGATCCTATACCTGTGGCCCATCATCAAGTAACGTTCATTATCATTGGTTGATCCTATACCTGTGGCCCAACACCAAGTAACGTTCATTATCATAAGTGGATCCTATACCTGTGGCCCATCATCAAGTAACGTTCATTATCATTAGTTGATCCTATACCTGTGGCCCATCATCAAGTAACGTTCATTATCATTAGTTGATCCTATACCTGTGGCCCATCATCAAGTAACGTTCATTATCATTGGTTGATCCTATACCTGTGGCCCATCATCAAGTAACGTTCATTATCATTGGTTGATTCTATACCTGTGGCCAATCATCAAGTAACGTTCATTATCATTAGTTGATCCTATACCTGTGGCCCATCATCAAGTAACATTCATTATCATTAGTTGATCCTATACCTGTGGCCCATCATCAAGTAACGTTCATTATCATTGGTTGTTTCTATACCTGTGGCCCATCATCAAGTAACGTTCATTATCGTTAGTTGATCCTATACCGGTGGCCCAACACAAAGTTACGTTCATTATCATTAGTTGATTCTATACCTGTGGTCCATCATCAAGTAACGTTCATTATCATTAGGTGATCCGATACCTGTGACCCATCATCAAGTAACGTTCATTATCATTAGTTGATCCTATATCTGTGGCCCATCATCAAGTAACGTTCATTATCATTGGTTGATCCTATACCTGTGGCCCATCATCAAGTAACGTTCATTATCATTAGTTGATTCTATACCTGTGGCCCATCATCAAGTAACGTTCATTATCATTGGTTGATCCTATACCTGTGGCCCATCACCAAGTAACGTTCATTATCATTAGTTGATCCGATACCTGTGGCCCATCATCAAGTAACGTTCATTATCATTAGTTGATCCGGTACCTGTGACCCATCATCAAGTAACGTTCATTATCATTAGTTGATCCTATACCTGTGGCCCATCATCAAGTAACGTTCATTATCATTGGTTGATCCTATACCTGTGGCCCATCATCAAGTAACGTTCATTATCAATAGTTGATTCTATACCTGTGGCCCATCATCAAGTAACGTTCATTATCATTAGTTGATCCTATACCTGTGGCCCCCACAAAGTAACATGTATTTTCATTGGTTGATTCTATACCTGTGGCCCATCATCAAGTAACGTCCATTATCATTAGTTGATCCTATTCCTGTGGCCCATCATCAAGTAACGTTCATTATCATTAGTTGATTCTATACCTGTGGCCCATCATCAAGTAACGTTCATTATCATTAGTTGATCCTATACCTGTGGCCCATCATCAAGTAACGTTCATTATCATTAGTTGATTCTATACCTGTGGCCCATTATCAAGTTACGTTCATTATCATTAGTTGATCCTAAACCTGTGGCCCATCATCAAGTAACGTTCATTATCATTAGTTGATCCTATACCTGTGGCCCATCATCAAGTAACGTTCATTATCATTAGTTGATTCTATACCTGTGGCCCATCATCAAGTAACGTTCATTATCATTAGTTGATCCTATACCTGTGGCCCATCATCAAGTAACGTTCATTATCATTGGTTGATCCTATACCTGTGGCCCAACACTAAGTTACGTTTATTATCATTAGTTGATCCTATACCTGTGGAAAATCATCAAGTAACGTTCATTATCATTAGTTGATCCGATACCTGTGGCCAATCATCAAGTAACGTTCATTATCATTAGTTGATCCTATACCTGTGGCCCATCATCAAGTAACGTTCATTATCATTGGTTGGTCCTATACCTGTGGCCCCCACAAAGTAACATGTATTGCCATTGGTTGATCCGATACCTTTGGCCCATCATCAAGTAACGTTCATTATCATTAGTTGATCCGATACCTGTGGCCCATCATCAAGTAACGTTCATTATCATTAGTTGATTCTATACCTGTGACCCATTATCAAGTAACGTTCATTATCATTGGTTGATTCTATACCTGTGGCCCAACACCAAGTTACGTTCATTATCATTAGTTGATCCTATACCTGTGGCCAATCATCAAGTAACGTTCATTATCATTAGTTGATCCGATACCTGTGGCCAATCATCAAGTAACGTTCATTATCATTAGTTGATCCTATACCTGTTGCCCATCATCAAGTAACGTTCATTATCATTAGTTGATTCTATACCTGTGGCCCATCATCAAGTAACGTTCATTATCATTAGTTGATCCGATACCTGTGGCCCATCATCAAGTAACATTCATTATCATTGGTTGATCCTAAACCTGTGGCCCATCATCAAGTAACGTTCATTATCATTATTTGATTCTATACCTGTTGCCCATCATCAAGTAACGTTCATTATCATTAGTTGATCCTATACCTGTGGCCCATCATCAAGTAACGTTTATTATCATTGGTTGATCCGATACCTGTGGCCCCCACAAAGTAACGTTCATTATCATTGGTTGATCCTATACCTGTGGCCAATCATCAAGTAACGTTCATTATCATTGGTCGATCCGATACCTGTGGCCCCCACAAAGTAACATGTATTACCATTGGTTGATCCTATACCTGTGGCCCCAAACCAAGTAGCGTTCATTATCATTAGTTGATCCTATACCTGTGGCCCATCATCAAGTAATGTTCATTATCATTAGTTGATCCTATACCTGTGGCCCATCATCAAGTAACGTTCATTATCATTAGTTGATCCTAAACCTGTGGCCCATCATCAAGTAACGTTCATTATCATTGGTTGATTCTATACCTGTGGCCCCCACAAAGTAACATGTATTACCATTGGTTGATCCTAAACCTGTGGCCCATCATCAAGTAACGTTCATTATCATTGGTTGATCCTATACCTGTGGCCCAACACTAAGTTACGTTTATTATCATTAGTTGATCCTATACCTGTGGAAAATCATCAAGTAACGTTCATTATCATTAGTTGATCCTATACCTGTGGCCCATCATCAAGTAACGTTCATTATCATTAGTTTATCCTATATCTGTGGCCCATTATCAAGTAACGTTCATTATCATTAGTTGATCCTATACCTGTGGCCCATCATCAAGTAACTTTCATTATCATTAGTTGATCCTATACCTGTGGCCCATCATCAAGTAACGTTCATTATCATTAGTTGATCCTATACCTGTGGCCCATCACCAAGTAACGTCCATTATCATTAGTTGATCCTATACCTGTGGCCCAACACCAAGTAACGTTCATTATCATTGGTTGATCCTATACCTGTGGCCCATCATCAAGTAACGTTCATTATCATTAGTTGATCCTATACCTGTGGCCCAACACCAAGTAACGTCCATTATCATTAGTTGATCCTATACCTGTGGCCCAACACCAAGTAACGTTCTTTATCATTAGTTGATCCTATACCTGTGGCCCAATACCAAGTTACGTTCATTATCATTAGTTGATCCTATACCTGTGGCCCATCATCAAGTAACGTTCATTATCATTAGTTGATCCTATACCTGTGGCCCATCATCAAGTAACGTTCCTTATCATTAGTTGATCCTATACCTGTGGCCCATCATCAAGTAACGTTCATTATCATTGGTTGATCCTATACCTGTGGCCCAACACCAAGTAACGTTCATTATCATTAGTTGATCCTATACCTGTGGCCCATCATCAAGTAACGTTCATTATCATTAGTTGATCCTATACCTGTGGCCCATCATCAAGTATCGTTCATTATCATTAGTTGATCCTATACCTGTGGCCCATCATCAAGTAACGTTCATTATCATTGGTTGATCCTATACCTGTAACCTTGCACCAAGTAACGTTCATTACTATTGGTTGATCATATACCTGTGGCCCATCACCAAGTAACGTTCATTATCATTAGTTGATCCGATACCTGTGGCCCATCATCAAGTAACGTTCATTATCATTAGTTGATCCGGTACCTGTGACCCATCATCAAGTAACGTTCATTATCATTAGTTGATCCTATACCTGTGGCCCATCATCAAGTAACGTTCATTATCATTGGTTGATCCTATACCTGTGGCCCATCATCAAGTAACGTTCATTATCAATAGTTGATTCTATACCTGTGGCCCATCATCAAGTAACGTTCATTATCATTAGTTGATCCTATACCTGTGGCCCCCACAAAGTAACATGTATTTTCATTGGTTGATTCTATACCTGTGGCCCATCATCAAGTAACGTCCATTATCATTAGTTGATCCTATTCCTGTGGCCCATCATCAAGTAACGTTCATTATCATTAGTTGATCCTATACCTGTGGCCCATCATCAAGTAACGTTCATTATCATTAGTTGATTCTATACCTGTGGCCCATCATCAAGTAACGTTCATTATCATTAGTTGATTCTATACCTGTGGCCCATTATCAAGTTACGTTCATTATCATTAGTTGATCCTATATCTGTGGCCCATCATCAAGTAACGTTCATTATCATTAGTTGATCCTATACCTGTGTCCCATCATCAAGTAACGTTCATTATCATTAGTTGATTCTATACCTGTGGCCCATCATCAAGTAACGTTCATTATCATTAGTTGATCCTATACCTGTGGCCCATCATCAAGTAACGTTCATTATCATTAGTTGATCCTATACCTGTGGCCCATCATCAAGTAACGTTCATTATCATTAGTTGATCCTATACCTGTGGAAAATCATCAAGTAACGTTCATTATCATTAGTTGATCCGATACCTGTGGCCAATCATCAAGTAACGTTCATTATCATTAGTTGATCCTATACCTGTGGCCCATCATCAAGTAACGTTCATTATCATTGGTTGGTCCTATACCTGTGGCCCCCACAAAGTAACATGTATTGCCATTGGTTGATCCGATACCTTTGGCCCATCATCAAGTAACGTTCATTATCATTAGTTGATCCGATACCTGTGGCCCATCATCAAGTAACGTTCATTATCATTAGTTGATTCTATACCTGTGACCCATCATCAAGTAACGTTCATTATCATTGGTTGATTCTATACCTGTGGCCCAACACCAAGTTACGTTCATTATCATTAGTTGATCCTATACCTGTGGCCAATCATCAAGTAACGTTCATTATCATTAGTTGATCCGATACCTGTGGCCAATCATCAAGTAACGTTCATTATCATTAGTTGATCCTATACCTGTGGCCCATCATCAAGTAACGTTCATTATCATTAGTTGATTCTATACCTGTGGCCCATCATCAAGTAACGTTCATTATCATTAGTTGATCCGATACCTGTGGCCCATCATCAAGTAACGTTCATTATCATTGGTTGATCCTATACCTGTTGCCCATCATCAAGTAACGTTCATTATCATTGGTTGATCCTAAACCTGTGGCCCATCATCAAGTAACGTTCATTATCATTATTTGATTCTATACCTGTTGCCCATCATCAAGTAACGTTCATTATCATTAGTTGATCCTATACCTGTGGCCGATCATCAAGTAACGTTTATTATCATTAGTTGATCCTATACCTGTGGCCCCCACAAAGTAACGTTCATTATCATTGGTTGATCCTATACCTGTGGCCAATCATCAAGTAACGTTCATTATCATTGGTCGATCCGATACCTGTGGCCCCCACAAAGTAACATGTATTACCATTGGTTGATCCTATACCTGTGGCCCCAAACCAAGTAGCGTTCATTATCATTAGTTGATCCTATACCTGTGGCCCATCATCAAGTAATGTTCATTATCATTAGTTGATCCTATACCTGTGGCCCATCATCAAGTAACGTTCATTATCATTAGTTGATCCTAAACCTGTGGCCCATCATCAAGTAACGTTCATTATCATTAGTTGATTCTATACCTGTGGCCCCCACAAAGTAACATGTATTACCATTGGTTGATCCTAAACCTGTGGCCCATCATCAAGTAACGTTCATTATCATTGGTTGATCCTATACCTGTGGCCCAACACTAAGTTACGTTTATTATCATTAGTTGATCCTATACCTGTGGAAAATCATCAAGTAACGTTCATTATCATTAGTTGATCCTATACCTGTGGCCCATCATCAAGTAACGTTCATTATCATTAGTTGATCCTATACCTGTGGCCCATCATCAAGTAACGTTCATTATCATTAGTTGATCCTATACCTGTGGCCCATCATCAAGTAACTTTCATTATCATTAGTTGATCCTATACCTGTGGCCCATCATCAAGTAACGTTCATTATCATTAGTTGATCCTATACCTGTGGCCCATCACCAAGTAACGTCCATTATCATTAGTTGATCCTATACCTGTGGCCCAACACCAAGTAACGTTCATTATCATTGGTTGATCCTATACCTGTGGCCCATCATCAAGTAACGTTCATTATCATTAGTTGATCCTATACCTGTGGCCCAACACCAAGTAACGTCCATTATCATTAGTTGATCCTATACCTGTGGCCCAACACCAAGTAACGTTCTTTATCATTAGTTGATCCTATACCTGTGGCCCAATACCAAGTTACGTTCATTATCATTAGTTGATCCTATACCTGTGGCCCATCATCAAGTAACGTTCATTATCATTAGTTGATCCTATACCTGTGGCCCATCATCAAGTAACGTTCATTATCATTAGTTGATCCTATACCTGTGGCCCATCATCAAGTAACGTTCATTATCATTGGTTGATCCTATACCTGTGGCCCAACACCAAGTAACGTTCATTATCATTAGTTGATCCTATACCTGTGGCCCATCATCAAGTAACGTTCATTATCATTAGTTGATCCTATACCTGTGGCCCATCATCAAGTAACGTTCATTATCATTAGTTGATCCTATACCTGTGGCCCATCATCAAGTAACGTTCATTATCATTGGTTGATCCTATACCTGTAACCTTGCACCAAGTAACGTTAATTACTATTGGTGGATCATATACCTGTGGCCCCACACCAAGTAACGTTTACAACCATTGGTTGATTCTATACATGTAGCCTCGCACCAAGTAACGTTAATAATCATTGTTTGATCCTATACCTCTCGCCCCGCACCAAGTAGTGTTTTATATCATTGCTACATCCAATATATCTGTGGATTGTGTTTCTTTTATGCTTTTTGGTGAACGAGTTTCACCAGTAAAATACCAACCGTGAAAATATGAATTTGTTAATATTTGTATTGTAGTGAAAATAATAACTTTGAATACTTCTTTTATATGAATTGAAGTTATACATGTCCATTGGAAGAATGGACCCAAAGCACTGACTACAATGTCTAAAAATTCCAGTTTACGACTGCAAATCACCAGAGTATTTATGGGAAGCTAATAAGGTGGCGTCGGTCGATGCCAGCTCCGTGGCAGACGGTTTGCTTAACATACGTGACCACGGACCTGATCACGCAAAATTGCATACACTGCTGTCTGGTGGACTGATTGGGGGCCACATCGGTGGATGGGCTCCATCCCTACATGACCCCGAACAATACATCATGGTATGCATGTTACGTGTTAGTTTTTGTATCGTTTGCGATTTTTTGCTATAAAGTGAAGTTCTTTCTGAATTTCTCACACAATTTTAATATCATACTCTTCGGAGTTAAAACTCATATTGTATGTTGGCAACATGTCCTTTAATCTTTGTTGAACTTGAGGTTTTTAACTTACTCGTATGAACCACGGGAGTTTCTCTCGATTATTTTACCCTCTAGATATGCAATCTATTAACAAGGGGTTGAAAGTTGAACACACAACAATATTTTGATTTGAAAAAAGATTTTAAACAAAGATTTCTTCACTATTTCTTCACCATTTTAAATGAAACATAGCGCAATCTACGCGCTTACGGAGCCCCGCATTCGGTCTTTTACCAGAGTTTGATTGAGAGTTAAGTTTTTAAAACACTTCGACAAACCTTTTCACAATACGGCCGTCTGACAGAGCACTGTCAAAACATTATTTTGAAAACAGGTTTGTCGAAGTGTTTGATGAAACTAATGACCTTATCAAATTTCGGTAATGAAACAAATGTGGGGCTTTTTAAGCTTTTTAGACTGCCCTTTGTTTCATTTAAAATGGAGATGTAAAAGAAAAGTTATCTTTGATTTAAGTCTTCATTTTGAACAAAATGTTGCCTTCCGACGTAGCATATATCACGTGGTATACACACACTGATTTTGCAAGTCTTAAACCCAAACTGAAATTAACAATGTATAACAATTAAAGTGAAGGTTTTTTTTTAAATTTATATAATGACAAATATAAACAATGACCGAAACCAAAAATCGACACGTATTGAGTGTTTTTTTTATCAACATGGATATATTGTTGCATTTGGACACGCGTTAGCGAAAATCCAAAATATGAATTTACCGAATATAAAATCATGCTGTGTGCAATACTGTACGCAAACAAATATCCAGTTCCATAAAGAGCCATAAGTTTTAACTCTTTCGGAATTCATCGGCCATTTTTATCGAAAACAACCTCGGATGTATTTGGAGGTTTACATACTCAAAACGTGGTACGTTTAAGTCCGCTGCAAGTAGATCGCGTAGTAATTTTATTTAGCGGTAAAACTTTATTACTTAACTCTCTGGAATCTTAATTATGTTTGCAATGAACCCTCCACTGGCAATCAATTTAAACTTAGATCAATAAATACAACTATAAAACACTAAATTAAAATAGTGATATAATTAAAAAAATTACTAACTACTTCAACAGATGTACCGGCATACATCCGAGGTTGTTTTCGATAAAAATGGTCGAGGAGCCCCGAATGTCTTAGCAATTGTCTCACTAAGTAAAAACATATAAAAAATATATTAACAGCAGTGAAAACAACAGTGTTTTCTAAATATATATATATGCCAACAGTGAGAGAAGTATAACGTTATACTGATGTGCCCCTTGTTTTTGTTTTTCAGTTGAGCTTTAACAGCAGGTTTAAAGTGATCGCCATATCGACCCAAGGTGCAGATAAGCCTCTGGTCAACTATTGGGTTAAATCGTACATCGTTGAGTACAGTGATAGTTTTGGTAGCGACTGGGAGGTTTACAGGAACGCAGATGGAAGCGACTTTGTAAGATATTTTACTCTTATAGCTAGTTTCGTCTGTAACTAAAGGGTCGGAGTCTTAAAAAATAGTCATAATGCAAGCACAAATTAGCCTTCGTAAAAGGCATAAATTAAGACTTTAATTTAACCCTCCGCCATTTTCAGTCGGATTATTGCTCTAGGTTGCTTATTGGGCCTAATCGTAATTGCCCTCTGGCTTCTATTATTATTGATCAGATCTTAGATCAATGAATAGCAATGCCAAAGCATAACCAGTGCAGCTCTTTCTCTTTAAACATATCACGTATTGAAAATTAGCCAAAAAACAATACACATACAAATTGACAATCTACTGTGGCACCAAGGCAATAAACAGGGGATGCATAGCTCGGAATTAAGAAGCAAACCATTCATTTAACTTTGCCTTTGAGGTTAAATTAATATTGACAATAAACGCCATGTTTTGTGAAACAATACGCGCGTCATGTCATCCACAGATATTCGAGGGCAACACAGATAAGGGAACGGTGGTGACCAATGTGCTGCCATGCCCCGTGTACGCCCGTCATGTGAAGTTACGTCCCCTGACGTGGGCAGATGGGATTGGCCTCAGAATAGATATTGAAGGATGCCCGATGTAGACACATGTATGTCTTGGTGGAACCCTGTTCACGTACAATTGAAGTTAAACTTTTAGACACGGACAGAAAAAGACGACTTTTTAAACGTTGTAAACTATTTCTTAATCTGACTATAAGTTAGCCCATTTTAATTTTTCCTCTATAAAGACACGTTTGTTCTTTTTCGATATTTACGGGTTGCTGAAAGTTTATTATTTTAATGTTTCAAAATATTTATATTTGCATTCATTTTATTTTCGAATGATGAATTATGTTACGTTTTCCGATATTGCTGTGTCAAGTGTGTGACTGTGTATATATGTTTATCCTATCACTTGCATACACATCGGTACAGTATCAAAGTGCCATGTAAATTTAAGTTTATAAGGATAGTTGGCCACGTGATGTTTATCAACAGTCAATTGGTCATGTGACCGCGAAAACGGACTTTCTTCTATTCTGCAATGTCAGAGGTAAAGCACAAATAATGCTTCAAAATCTCATCAATAGTTCGCAAACAACCGACCTCAACAATCACTCGCCCAGAAGGTTGCTTTACTCTGCATGATAATGAGGCTGGCAAAGAAGATGGGACAGAAATATACTTGTGCAATTACCCTACCCGCAAACGCTGAAAAATTGAGCAGCATTCAACGATAGTTAATTTCATTTCTGTGGCGACTCACTTACAACAGAAATGAATTCTCTCTTTGCCGGTGCAGTTCATCCATTGAACAACCTGTGGTGATTGTTTGTAAACAATCGTGATCTTGAATCATGACCTGTGTAATCTGTGACTTGTGGAATAATTGTTACATTATACGATAATGTTTGGTGACTGATCCTCATTGATGCAATTTAAAAAGCTTTTAAGTTTTGAATTGATTAGCGTATTAATATTCAATTACTTTGACCATAAACGTATGGAATAAAATTGAACGGTTTTGAGAACTATTTTGGACCACAATTAAACATGGGTATTTTTTAAAGGTTCTTGATAATTTTAAGGTAATTTAGCGTGTTCTAATAAACTAAAAAACAGGATAAAAAGAAAACTAGTTTAATGCCGTCGGCTTAACCGATAAATTCCTCCACCTTGCCAGATACACTTCCCCCATCCACGGCACTAACCTAGAATTCTCTATGATTTTGCTTTGTAGTTATTGAGTTATTGCTCCTCAAGACTAGGTATGTTTTAATAGTTTTGCTCTAAATGTGTAATGTTTCTAGAAATGAGAGACATTTCGAGATTCTGTAAAAAGGAAATGTTATATAGTGGAATAAAACATAAAATGAGTCATGGTTTAAAATTAAAGTTAATACAATTGGATGAATTACAACTATGTTGGTAAATATATACATGAATAAACGTAGCTAAATTATATTATCACTATCTGGGTCAATGGTGCGTTGCGAAAAATTGCATGACGGTTCACGAGGATCTCATGTAGTGAGGCGTTTAATGAATGAAATGTCTCGAGGATTGAAATATTTCTGATAAGCTTCAATAGAGACTAGACTTTTAATGTGAATATTTAATACAAGGAGTTTATTGGTTTATAATTTATAATATTGGGAAAATTTTCCCATCATCGGCGATTACCGAAGGATTTAAGTATGTGACTAGCAAAGACCCCGAGGTTTGTAAGTACACTTTTATCATCTGATTGCAAAAATCACAAAATTTTGGCACGTTTGGATTAATAAAGTAATAGCTCTTAATGAATTTGATTCTTAGATATTTAAATTTGTCACCATTGCGCAGATCGTGAATATCAATGCCATCGTTCTAAGTACAACTTTGTTAATTGATATGTTAATGGACATTCGGGTCTCGTTATGGTTTAATTTACCGGGAAAACATATAAATGAAACTGCAGATTTTCCCTGAGCGACTTGGACATCCTAAAACATGGTCATAAATGATTGTAAACAACTGACCCATTAACACAACAAAATAACGTCATTTCTCAATACCAATCTCACCTCATTTCAAAACGTATTATCAAAAGATATTAAAACTCATTTATGTTTTTACACTTTTTAAAAGAACATTCTCTCATACAATTTGATGATTAAAACGTTGGTCAAGATGTCGAAGAACAAGTTTATCTATTGCAAAATATGTAATTAGGTTCAACACGTTTCTTTAACAATTTAACAAGTGTATTTTATGCTCTAGAATTAGTTTTCTGTGAAGTATTTGCAAACAGTTTTTATCAACACATCCTATGAGAAATATGGTTTTAAAGAGTAAAATCATCCAATATTTTTTAATCATACTTTGCTTTTTAATGTGGTAAAATGAGTTGAGAATGAGCGTGAGATTTGACTTCAGTATTTTCGTGATATGGGGCCTGACACCATTTTCACAGAAACACTTACTTCAAATTGCAATACCAATCTCATTTCATTTTAAAACTTATGAATGTTATTTAAAATGGTATATCGATTTTACTCTTTTAAAAGCACATTCTCACAAAGTATAATTTGATTAAAACGTTGGTCAATATTCCAAAGAAAATATATTTTACAGCATTTAAAGCTGCACTCTCACAGATTGAACGTTCTGACAATTTTTTTTTATTTTTTTTTGTCCTGGAACGAGCCAATTTTTGAGAAAATCCATAGAAACCAGTTATATAAGTCTGCAAACAAAATATTAGATCGCAGATTTTTATATTTAAGTTAAAAAATGATGTTTTATGCATTTTTATTAAACCGTTAGTAACGGTTTAAGCCATAAAATATAATTTTCGAACGGAAATATGAAAATCTACGACCTGATTTTTTGTCAGCAATCTTATATCATTGGTTTGCAGATATTTATGCAAGAAATTGTTCTTTCCGAAACAAAAAATAAAAAAAGTTGTAAAAATGGTATATCTGTGAGAGTGCAGCTTTAAATGCAATTGAGTACAACTCATAGTTTTGTTTTAATGAATTACCAAAGTGCATATTCTGCTGTAGAGTTTGTTTAACTATTGACAAAATGTTTCAATGAACACGTTCTGTAAGCAAATACGATTTTATAATGAGTAAACACATCAAACTATTGTCTTTTGTGGTAAAATGAGTTCAGATTAACATTGAGGTTTGTAATATTGGAGGATGTTTTTGCTTTCTGCGTCCTGGGTCACTTGAGACACGGTAATATTTGCAAAATTGGAAAATATCTTAGTGACACTTCTGACGTCATTTAACATTGCCATGAATGCTTTTGAAATGAATGTTAAAAAGAATGGCTGGACACTATGAGTGTTCCGTATTGCTCATGCTATTTCCCACAACATTGCATACAGATATGCTTAAAGAATGCTTCTCCCCGAGTAATACACCATCGCTATTCAAACTCCCATATAGCAATAATTGCATAACTAAGTTCCAGGGACCGTAACTCTAAGACAATTATTGCATGGCTTACAAAAACTGTCACACGCATCAGTAGTTTCCTTGTCCAAACGATACGTATTTATCTGTTAAAGAATTTCGCTCGACAAAATCCTCTAAGGCTTGTAATGGAAAACCAAACCAAAAAACAATTCAATGACTTGGTTTTTGTGCCACAAAATATGTTTTCTTGTATTATGTCTTCTAATACCTCGGTTCAAACAGTCCTTCTTGAAGTTCAGTTGCTATCCTTAAACTTTTCTGCTGGTATGTAGTATACCCAAACCGTACTGTTCCTCCAATAAATCGCATTTAAACACTGCTTGCGGAGGTATAGGTACCTTAACGATTACCATTTTAATTGACTTACCATTGTATCTGTGGGACACTAACTAGTTGGTGGCGACAAACAATACACCAGCTCCGCTGTAACATTGGGCATCTTACGCAAAACTGTACACGACTCTGGCAGACTCGCACCCAATGAAGACAAGTCAAAGCAATATATCATGGGATGAAACTCCAACAACTTTATTATTTTAGGTCTATGTTGCAACGGTATGGTATTTGAGATGCCGCCATGTTAAATGCATTAGAGCAAAAAACACAACCTAAATCGATCATTTAGTGAAAGGTTGTCTTACCTCCCTGTAATGTGTATCATATAAACATGGATTTAACTAAGTATTGCTTCATGGTTACCCAGGCCTGAAACCTCAAAGTATTGGTGTCATTTAATTTTTAGCTGAAGTTTTCAGTATGTAGTGATCGACATATCACCCCAATGGTGTCTCAGGTCAATTAAAGGGAACATCGTACATCGTTAAGGTCAGTTATAATTATGATATTTACTAAGGTGCTGCCCCAACGGGATTGACGAATTATTGCCAGAACAGTTCTTGCACAATTGCACTAATAACGTCAAGTGAGACATACCAGGAAGAAAAGGGAAACGTTTGTCCTTTGGTAATACAACGTAGAGGTATATACGTTATTTAATGTATTAACAAGTACAATATGATAGTTCATGTTTGTGTAAATATTCAATTGCATCAGATCTGCTTGTTATGTTCGGATTAACTTGTGTTCGGATAGACTGCGCTCTCCTAGCCAAGCGTAAGGATTGAATACGCTTGTGTATCGTACAGTCGCTTCGTATACTGCTTATGTGTGTCGCCGTATAAGGCAGACGTGTTTTTCTGTTCTCTTAGATTATCAAATAATTTTGTGATTTTTATCTAGTTGATTGGATTATGATTTAACAAGTGTGAACATGAACATACAAGGAATATCTAGATGTGTTTTTATTGTTCTAACTTTATTACAAACCTGGATTTTATTATATGAAAATTGTGATAATTTTGTACAAAATTGTGTATCAACTATGTATCCGACAGAAAAGCACTCACCTGTGAAATACAGATACAATAGCGATCAATTATTGAATATTGGAGAAACGGTTACACATAATTGGGGATTAAATTTGTTAGACCAGAGTGTACGCTATACCATAAATAAGCTGAACATTTCTCTAACAAAGAAAAGACAAAGAGGTAAACGTGGAGGGAAAACAAAATTTCTATGGAAGCCTTGTGGTGCAAATCATCAAAACCTCATTTATCCAAAAAAATCCAATAAATTGAAACATTTGAATGAACAGATACATTGCATCACTTTGAACTGCAGATCTGTTGTCAATAAAGATGCTGTTGTTGGACAATACCTACGAGATGAAAGGATTGATTTTGCTTTATTGACTGAAACATGGTTCTCGGATGACAAACAACACCAACTTGAAACATCAGACCTTAACCAATTCGGCTACAAGTTGAGTGCTGTTAATCGACACAAGAAGAAAGGCGGTGGCATTGCAATGGCATGTAGAACAAGTATCAAAATGTCAAAACTTTCTAGCGGTTCAACTAAATGTTTTGAATATGGAATATGGCGACTGATTCTTAAGAATATTACACTACATGTTATTGGTGTATACAGGCCTCCATCAGCTTCAACTTACGGCCAGTTCGTTGTAGACTTTTTTGATTTTATGGAACAAACCATGCCAAAATATTCAAACTTGTTAATAACGGGAGATTTCAATCTACATTTAAATGATGACAGCAATGCGGTAACTGATTTCAAAAACTCTCTTTTTGCTATGGGACTAGAGCAACACGTCGACTTCAGTACCCATACTGGTGGAAACTGCTTAGACCTGCTCATTACGGAAACAGTGAATGGTGTTGAGGTTCATTCATGTAAACCGGGTCCATATATCTCTGATCATTGTGTAGTAAAGACAGTTCTTAGAATCAAAAAAGAAAGCATAACAAGCAAAACTGTATCCAGTAGGAACTTTCGGGAAATTAACCCATCAACTTTCTCAAATGACCTCGGCAAAATTGATATAGTCGAAACTGGTATAAATGATTTTGTTGACAAATTTGAACAAGAGATCACACAAGTATTAAACTGCCATGCACCACTTATTGAAAAAACTAAAATATGTAGAAAACCTAAACCATGGTTTAATGAACATATACAGTCTCTCAAACAGCAGACCAGAAAGTTAGAGAGACTATGGCGCAAATACCGCGAAACTCAACAGTTTGAAGCATTTAAAACATCAAGAAACAAATATAATTGTGAAATTAACAATGAGAAGACCAGAGTTTTGACCGAAAGGGTAATGAATGCAAAAGGTGACTCAAAGAAACTATACTCCTTGGTGTCTGAGTTGACAGGAACTAAGTCCGACAATCCTATGCCACCAAGTGAATCTGACACTGTTCTTGCTGAAAATTTCGCTGACTTTTTCATAAACAAAATTGATAAAATACGCAATTCGCTGAAAAACTATGCTAGTTTCCAACCACAATGTAAGGATGTTCCGCATATTGAACATTTTGAAGAGTTAAACCAAAATGAAATAAATAAGCTTATATGCGAACTCAACACAACATCATCTGAATTATATGTTCTGCCAACACACATCTTAAAGCAATACCTTAGAAACCTATTGCCAACTATTACAACATTAGTAAATTTATTTCTTAAACACGGTGTATTTCCGGTCAAATATAAACAGGCTATCGTGAGACCTCTTCTTAAGAAAACTGGACTTGATCTAGAACTTGCTAACTACAGACCAGTAAGTAATCTATCATTTCTATCAAAACTTGTAGAAAAGGCAGTTCTGCTAAGACTCAACGCACACGCAGACAAACACAACCTTTTACCAAAAACATCAGTCAGCATACAGGCGACATAATTCTTGTGAATCGGCACTTCTGCGACTTGTCAATGATATTCTTGGTGGAATGGAAAGACAAGAAGTCACCGCCTTGATTGCTATTGATCTTAGTGCTGCCTTTGATACTGTTGATCACACCATTTTGGTAGACGTACTTCATAATCAGTATGGAATGTGTGGTACTGCGTTGAATTGGCTAGAGTCGTATCTAAGACCACGGAATTGTAGAGTTAGTGTTAATACGTCTCTATCATCACCCCGTCCATTAGAATGTAGCGTTCCCCAAGGAAGCTGTTTGGGTCCCTGGCTATATCTAACCTATGCCGGTACTCTGTTTGATGTCATTCCTCCGTCGATTTCGGTGTACGGGTTCGCTGATGATCATATCGCCCACAAATGCTTTAGTCCAGCGTCTCCAATACATGAACAGCAAAATATTCACGAACTAGAAACATGTGCAGTTACGATCAACAAGTGGATGAACGCAAACAAACTAAAAATGAACACTTCCAAAACAGAATTCATTATGTTTGGCAGTAAGGCTCAACTAAATAAATGTGTCACTACAAATATAGATATTGCTGGTGATGCTGTACACCGAGAAAGCTGCATTAGATACTTAGGTGCCTATCTTGACGAAACCTTATCCTTTAAGGAACACGTGAAGCGTAAATGCCGCACTGCAATGTTGAACCTTTTCAGGGTGAAGTGTATACGAAAATATTTAACCAGAGCTGCAACCGAAATCCTTTTACTTTCACTTGTTATCTCTCATTTGGACTACTGTAACCTTATATTGTATGGTATTTCTGAGATAGAGTTAACCAAAATGCAGCGCATCCAAAATATGTGCGCAAAATTAGTTCTTAACCGAGGCAATTATGACGGGGCCAAGCAAGCTCTCTTTGATCTGCACTGGCTGCCAATAAAGGCTAGAATCAACTTCAAGATATTGACAGTTATGTTCAACTGTGGCACTGGTAGGGCTCCTGCTTATTTGACTGAGTTATTGTCTGAGAGTGTAAGTCGTAGACAAGGATTAAGATCAGCTAGTGACCCTGGTATCAAGTATGATGTACCATTTAACAAGAGAACAAGGTTTAACGATAGAAGTTTTTGCACAATCGGACCAAAACTATGGAATAGTCTGCCATTGTATATCAAGCAGTCAGTGTCTATTGATGTGTTCAAGAAAAACCTCAAAACTCACTATTTTACACAGTTTTATGACTTGTTTTAAAACCGACTCCGATAAGAAATGTCTGATATTATATTTGATTTTTTAGAGTCTTAGAGTTTGTTTATTTTTCATTTTTTATCGGTTGCTTTGACCAATTATGTTTTTACTTCATGTACATATATTACTACTTTAGTCAATTACAATCTAATTAATGTTGCAAGTTTTAATATATTATTGTTTAACTGCTTTATATTGTCTTATATCAAAATATGTTCAAATATTATGTTGGATTTAGAGAGTATGCATGTATTGTACAACGCCATTGAATATTATGTATAAAAATAGGCGTTTAATCAAATAAACACGTTTAACGTTTTAACGTTTAACGTTTGTATACTGAGTATTACCATGATTGCTAATCAATCAAAATGCGACCAGAAAAAAAGAACTGTAATGATAACAGGTATGCTCTGTATGAGAATTAACACAATAAATAACTAGATGGTTGTCAATCAACAACTGATGTCATCCCCTCTGTAAAACGTCTCACTATAATGAACATTTGTGGCAAGTTTTTGTCCGATCCTTTAAGAGGTTCAAGAGACACGGAGCACACAACATATGTAGTCATATGACATTTGACCTCTAAGTGTTATCTTGACTTTGAACCAAACTGGTTGTAACATGGGCTCTTCACATTGAAATATTTGTGGTGAGCTTTTTCAAAATCCTTCAAGCAGTTCAAGAAATATTGAGCAGACACAAAAAGTAGTCATATGACCATTTCCCTCTATGTGTGGATTTGACCTTGAACCGAGCTGGTTTTTAATATGCGCTTTGCACATCGTCTCAATATTGTGAACATTTTTGGTGTGGTTAAGGGGATATGGAGCCGACAGGAAATGTAGTGATACAACATTTTATCTCTAAAGTGTTTCGTTAACCTTTATCTGAGCTGATTTTAACATCTCCTGAGCAAATCGTCTCAATATGGTGAACGTTTATGGGTAGTTATTTCAAAATCCTTCAAGCGGTTCAAGGAATATGGAGCGGACACAATATAAAGTCATATTACAGTTATATGTTCTTTTGCATCTAAGGGGGACCTTTACCTTGAGCCGAGCTGGCTGTTACATGTGATCTGCACATCATCTCCGTATGGTGAACATTTGTGGCAATTACTTCTAAAATATTTCAAGGGGTTCAAAAGATGTGGAGCAGTCACGGAAATTGTTCATAGTCAAATGACCTTTGACCTCTAAGTGTAACCTTGAGATTGAACCGAGTTGGTTAAATTGTTACAGGCGCTCATGCATATGGTTATTTCAAATTCCTTTAAGGGGTTCAAGAGTGACGGAACAGTCAAAACTTGCAGTCATATTTCCTTTGACCTCTAAGTGTGACACTGACCTGGAACCGAGCTGGCTGTAACATGCGCTCTGCACATCGTCTCAATATGGTGAAAATTTGTGGCCAATTATTTCAAAAACCTTCGTGGGTTTTAAAACATAAGATTTGTTACGGACAGACAGACAGACAAATCGATCAAAAACAATATGTCTCCCCACTTATGGGCGGAGACATAATGATTAAATAATGGCATGTTGATGTTAACATGCCTCAATACATAATGAATTTATAACATTTCAAAACTAGCATATGTGATTAATATTAATATTAATATTAATTTTTCTCAACTTTTAACAATACAATTTAGGTATGTAGAGAACAACTATCAAATCAAGGAAAATATAATGCATATTAAAATTGAAGAAAATTACAAAACATATTAATATTACAGTTAACAGAAAAAATAATTCTATGCAGATCCTTACTAAATATACAATTTCAGTCTGAATTGATCTTTAACGAAAATCAAGGTATAAGATTATAGCTATAATTTTTACCTGAAAGACAACCAGATATATTCTGGCTTTGGTGCCCTAGGATAATAAGTAATAAGGTACCAATCGTTTTACCAAATTAAGTGTGCCAGTCAACATAGTGACAATGACTTCGTGCGTGTTATCTGAATTTACTTATGGATAAACTGGGAAAGGGAAGACGAAGCTACAACACGTATTGCTTATACTGTGTATTAATGTTTTTATTGACTCTTTCCAAAACTGATGTAATAAGGCTGCTGATAAGCATCGATCAGTAAAATTGAACTACAACGTTTTCGGCAATACTGCCTCAAACTCGAAGGGACTGTGCCTTGATCTTTGGCATAAATTTCGTAATTATATATCAAATTTATAATTTTGAATTGAATGTTTTCTCTCAATGAGCATAGAAAAATGTACGTGTATATCAACAATCGAATAATGCAGAAGGACATGCTAAATAACATAATAAACAGGAAACTAAACAATAATGACTTATATTACATTTAAATTAAGGATAAATACACCATTTCTTCGAATATAAAGAACACCATATATTCAAATATCAAGGACAAATACACTATGTGTCCGAATATAAAGGGCAAATACCCTATATGTCCGATTATCAAGGAAAATACACTAAATGTCCAAATTTCAAGGACAAATACACTAAGTGTCTGAATATCAAGGAAAATACACTTTCTGTACAAATATCAAGGAAAAATACACTTTGTGTCCGAATATCAAGGACAAATACTCTATCTGTCCAAATATCGAGGACATATACACTATCAGCCGAATATCAAGAACAAATACACTATGTGTCCGAATATCAATGACAAATACACTATCTGTTCGAGTATTTAGGATAAATACACTATATGTTCGAATGCTTATATTCAGCATAACATTTTTGTTTGTTACAGTGCATACTAGAGGTGAAATGTCTTGAGAATATTTTTACGATTTGCAAACTGCTTAGAGACAATTATTACATGTTGTATTTATCCATTTGAGTATGGTTTGGGTCAGCTTTGTGTACACTCCATATGTTCCATTTTTCTTACACGAAATACCAGCTGACACGATTCCTGAAATGAGTTTCTTTGAATGTTTGACATACTACAAATCCTAATTAATTAATTGAGTAAGACTTTAAAGAAATAAAATATTTTGATAGACACACATAAAGTTTAACATCTTTAATTATATTATGATGAGTAGTAGTAGAGTTAAAAGTTCATATTGTAGGCCCTTCAAAAACATGAAACTAGAGTTGGGATCCCTAATCATTGAAGTACTTGGGGTTCACCTATTAGTTTATTATTATTTGTTTTATTATTTCGTTTCCTCAAGTTAATCCATACTTTGATAAGTTTTACCTACGTTTTTACTTTATTTTGCATTGTTGGGACAAGAGATAGGTTGCACAGGCAAACTGGTTTATGCCCTCAGTAAATTCACGTTTTACTGACCGTTTCAAGGCGGCACCTAACAATCCTTGATAAGCACACCTCGTTTTTTATATTGTAAATATGCACTGTGTTGTTTGTGGAGTTTGTTTCCGTGTTTCTTGTTTGTGATTTTTTGTTTTTGTGTTTTATGTCTTTGGCGTTTACCCTGTGCCATTAAACAGGGTTTATGCTTAAACTTTTGGCTACTGAGCTTGTTTCTGTAGTTTTTCATATAAATATTCACTCAACGTCTTAAGGAATTATTAGGCTTGTCCCCATTGTAATATTAAACATATTTATACACTTGAGACATGAAAATATCAGAAATATAGCAGGATAACAATTGTGAGGATTTTCACTCTGTGTTGTAATTGGTTATTTTTAGGGATGCAAACGAATGGCAAAATTGATATTCGAATATTCGGTAATTCTTTCGATCGAATATTTGAATATTCGATAACCGAAATTCATATTTTGGAAGATGTAGTAAACTACTATTATTATTCGCTTATGTAATAGCCCGGGCAATTTTACCCTACTTTGTAGTACGCGCGGTGGACCCTGATTTTCCCTTAATGAGCCTTTGAAATTCGATATTTTCAGGAATAAAAAACAGTACATTATAAACAGACAAACAACAAAATCAAATAATTTCAATTCCGCTGCCTTTGTATTTGTAAACAATGTGAAATAAAATGCATTCCTAGTCAACTAGCGTTTTGCGTCAATGGAGGGTCTTTCCGAAGGACAAGCGGCCTCGTTCTGAGATTGACCTCTAAATTGACTAAATATAAGTTTGGAAAACTCCAACCAAATCGGGAACTAGTATAATAATAAAACGAAAACATACATGTATCTGGATTTGACATTTCAAAGCACGAAGATTGTATCGAAACATGGAAAACAGTTAAAAGCACATATGTGTAACAACATTATTGTAGCATATGGCATTCATATCATCACGGCAATTTGAGCTATGTTGCACAGCTTAGTTTGCAGCCAAGACAAACATTGGTGTTGAAGCCGATTCCTAGTCAGATGTTGTAAAAGTAGGGGGACTTTTTACTGTACCCGACGATATGTCCTTAAATGACATATGACACGAGTTTAGGGTATTGTCATCACATTCACACCTCTGGTATTAGGGGCCAGTCGTTGTAAAAACAAAACAAACGAACTTTATAAACAACAACAGTGTTGTAGGTAAAAGGTTTTTTATTCTCTTTATTGAGAATAAGTAGTATTACTCTCTTTTTTTCGAATATTCGAATACCGATTTTAACATTCGAATACCAAATGTTTGATCGAATATTCGAATATTCGAATATTCGTTTGCATCCCTAGTTATTTTGTAGGTAGGATTGGGTGTCTTGTTTGTTTATTGTTTGGCATTGATCCTTGTACAAGAACAGGCAAACTTTAAAATGGTATTAACAGTAGATAATCCATATCGTTTGGTTATTTAGAAAATTATTTTTATAAATGATCATGCATAGCCCCATGAACGCCAGCCAAATCATTTACTCGTTTCTCCTTACCTATCTGAATAAAGGTATTTTCGTTGTTCGGATCCACCACTACAAACGGACCTCCACTGTCACCCCCACAGGCATCTACCTGTAGTGTACCGTTGACTACTGGTGCTGAAAATTAATGAATGTATCCGTGGTCAATCGGAATCTTGTTTACAGAAGGGGTGAATGGATTAGCACATCGAGGATATACAAAGTATTTCATGTATACATGTGTGGGTTATAAGGACGATATTTCATTGGTGTGTAATGTTTCTTGTGTGTAGCATTGTGTTTCTGTTTTGGTGTTTGTTAAGCCTTGATACTTGTATTTTATTGTAGCATTGTGTTTCTGTTTTGGTGTTTGTATGCCTCGATCCTTGTGATGTATTGTAGCACTGTGTTTCTGTTTTGGTGTTTGTTAAGCCTCGATACTTGTATTTTATTGTAGCATTGTGTTTCTGTTTTGGTGTTTGTTAGGCCTTGATCCTTGTAATGTATTGTAGCATTGTGTTTCTGTTTTGGTGTTTGTTAAGCCTCGATACTTGTATTTTATTGTAGCATTGTGTTTCTGTTTTGGTGTTTGTTAGGCCTTGATCCTTGTAATGTATTGTAGCATTGTGTTTCTGTTTTGGTGTTTGTTAAGCCTCGATACTTGTATTTTATTGTAGCATTGTGTTTCTGTTTTGGTGTTTGTTAGGCCTTGTAATGTATTATAGCATTGTGTTTCTGTTTTGATATTTGTTAGGCCTTGATACTTGTATTTTATTATAGCATTGTGTTTCTGTTTTGATATTTGTTAGGCCTTGATCCTTGTAATGTATTATAGCATTGTGTTTCTGTTTTGGTGTTTGTTAAGCCTTGATACTTGTATTTTATTGTAGCATTGTGTTTCTGTTTTGATATTTGTTAGGCCTTGATCCTTGTATTGTATTGTAGCATTGTGTTTCTGTTTTGGTGTTTGTTAAGCCTCGATACTTGTATTTTATTGTAGCATTGTGTTTCTGTTTTGGTGTTTGTTAAGCCTCGATACTTGTATTTTATTGTAGCATTGTGTTTCTGTTTTGGTGTTTGTTAAGCCTCGATACTTGTATTTTATTGTAGCATTGTGTTTCTGTTTTGGTGTTTGTTAAGCCTTGATCCTTGTATTGTATTGTAGCATTGTGTTTCTGTTTTGGTGTTTGTTAAGCCTTGATACTTGTATTTTATTGTAGCATTGTGTTTCTGTTTTGGTGTTTGTTAAGCCTCGATACTTGTATTTTATTGTAGCATTGTGTTTCTGTTTTGGTGTTTGTTAGGCCTCGATCCTTGTAATGTATTATAGCATTGTGTTTCTGTTTTGGTGTTTGTTAGGCCTTGATCCTTGTAATGTATTATAGCATTGTGTTTCTGTTTTGGTGTTTGTTAAGCCTCGATACTTGTATTTTATTGTAGCATTGTGTTTCTGTTTTGGTGTTTGTTAAGCCTCGATACTTGTATTTTATTGTAGCATTGTGTTTTTGATTTGGTGATATTAAGGCCTTGACATTTGTGTTGAATTGAAGCGTTGTGTTTTTGTTTTGGTGTTTTCATATGCCTTGGTCATTGTATTGTATCGAAGCGTTATGTTTATGTTTTGGTGCTTGTTTGGCCTCGATCCTTGTATTGCAGTGTAGTGTTGTGTTTGTTAGGATTTGGTCATTGTGTTGTATTGTAACGTTGTGTTTTTGATTTGTTGTTTTCTTATGCCTTGGCCATTGCACTGTATTGATGCGTTGTGTTCTGTTTTGGTGATTTTTAGGCGTTGATCCTTGTGTTGTATTTCAGCGTGGATTTCTGGTTTGGTGATTGTTAGGCCTTTATCTTTGTATTGTAGAGATGTGTCGCTTGTTTGACGTTTGTTAGGCATTTCTCTTTGTGTTGTAGAGCTTTTTCTCTTGTTTGGTATTTGTATGACCGTTGTATTGTTGAGCAGTGCCTCTTCTTTGTGTTTGTTAGGCCTTTATATTTGTGTTGCATGATAGGCCTGTGTCTCTTGTTTAGTGTTCGTTCGGCCTTTTTAGGTGTGTATTGGCCTTGATATCAGTGTTGATTTATATAGCTGTGTCTCAGCTGCTCTGTTTTTAGGCCTTGGTCCTACTATTGTAAAGCTATCTCTGTCTTGTTTGTTAGGCCGCTGTATTTGTATTTTAGAGCCCTTTTACTTGCTGAGCGTTTGTAACGCAAAGATAATTGTGAAATATAATATGGCTAATTGTGAGGTTGTGCACGCAAACTGGTTTAAGCCCCCAGTAAATTTACATTTTACTGACCGTTCCAAGGCGGTACCTAACAATCCTTGTTAAACATACCTAGTTTTTTATAAATAGTATGTATGCACTGCGTTGATTGTGGAGTTTTGTACTGTTCTTCCATGCTTCTTGTTTGTGATTTTATGTTATATGTCGTTGGCGTTTACCCAGTGTCATTAAACCGGGTTTATGTTTAAAAAATTTGCTACTGAGCTTGTTTCTGTAGATTTTCGCATAAATATTGTAGCTAGTTTTGTGTTTGTTAGGCCTAGATAGCTGTGTTGAATTTTATAGCTTTGTCTCTTGTTTATTGTTTGTAAGGCACTTGTCTTTTATATATAAGCTCTTGGCTTCTGAGCTTGTTTCTGTAGCTTTTCATATAAATATTGATATTTACAGTAGTTCTTGAGTGCCGTGTGGAAGCTGTAAAAAGTTTCCAGTTTTACAGAGACTGAGAACGGTCTTTAGTTTACATAATCGTAACCTTGTTGAAGACCTTTAATATATACAAGGTTTTGGTACATTTTGTCTAGTCACTTATCTTTGATTCCATTTAGTCACTTTATATGACTAAATTTGTAATCAGTTATGAGTTTGAAGACCGCATTTGTTTTGCAAGGAACCTACTTTCATGTCTTATTGCATGTATAGTTACGTCGATTTTAGGTGGTCCTTAATATAGCATTTTAGCAATGTTTTACAACTTTTCTTTATACAAGGTAGCTATCTTACAAAGACGTGTACCCTGTGCCATTAAATGGGGTCTATTTTTAATCTTTTGGCTACTGAGCTACTTGTTTCTGTAGATTTTCATATAAATATTTATATAATAAAGTTGTGTCTTTGTCTTATTGTTTATTAGGTCTTTGTTTTTGTACTGTAGCACGTTGTCGCATGTTTAATGTATATTGTCCCTGTATTGTTGAGCTGTGTGTCTGTTTTGTTGTATGTAACCCATGTGCCATTGTGTTGTGGAGCTGTGTGTCTGTTTTGTTGTTTGTAACCCATGTGTCCCTGTGTTGTTGAGCTGTGTGTCTGTCATGTTGTTAGTAACCCATGTGCCATTGTGTTGTGGAGCTGTGTGTCTGTTTTGTTGTTTGTAACCCATGTGTCATTGTGCTGTGGAGCTGTGTGTCTGTCTTGTTGTTTGTAACCCATGTGTCATTGTGTTGTGGAGCTGTGTCTCTGTTTTGTTGTTTGTAACCCATGTGTCATTGTGTTGTGGAGCTGTGTGTCTGTTTTGTTGTTTGTAACCCATGTGTCATTGTGTTGTGGAGCTGTGTCTCTGTCTTGTTGTTTGTAACCCATGTGTCATTGTGTTGTGGAGCTGTGTGTCCGTCTTGTTGTTTGTAACCCATGTGTCATTGTGCTGTGGAGCTGTGTGTCTGTTTTGTTGTTTGTAACCCATGTGTCATTGTGTTGTGGAGCTGTGTCTCTGTCTTGTTGTTTGTAACCCATGTGTCATTGTGTTGTGGAGCTGTGTCTCTGTCTTGTTGTTTGTAACCCATGTGCCATTGTGCTGTTGAGCTGTGTCTCTGTCTTGTTGTTTGTAACCCATGTGTCATTGTGTTGTGGAGCTGTGTCTCTGTCTTGTTGTTTGTAACCCATGTGTCATTGTGTTGTGGAGCTGTGTCTCTGTCTTGTTGTTTGTAACCCATGTGTCATTGTGTTGTGGAGCTGTGTCTCTGTCTTGTTGTTTGTAACCCATGTGTCATTGTGTTGTGGAGCTGTGTCTCTGTCTTGTTGTTTGTAACCCATGTGTCATTGTGTTGTGTAGCTGTGTGTCTGTCTTGTTGTTTGTAACCCATGTGTCATTGTGTTGTGGAGCTGTGTGTCTGTTTTGTTGTTTTAACAGATGTGTCATTGTGTTGTGGAGCTGTGTCTCTGTTTTGTTGTTTGTAACCCATGTATCATTGTGTTGTCGAGCTGTGTCTCTGTCTTGTTGTTTGTAACCCATGTATCATTGTGTTGTCGAGCTGTGTCTCTGTCTTGTTGTTTGTAACCATTGTGTCATTGTGTTGTGGAGCTGTGTCTCTGTCTTGTTGTTTGTAACCCATGTATCATTGTGTTGTCGAGATGTGTCTCTGTCTTGAAGTTTGTAACCCATGTGTCATTGTGTTGTGGAGCTGTGTGTCTGCCTTGATGTTTGTAACCCATGTGTAATTGTGTTGTGGAGCTGTGTGTCTGATTCGTTGTTTGTGACCCATGTATCATTGTGTTGTGGAGCTGTGTCTCTGTTTTGTTGTTTGTAACCCATGTGTCATTGTGTTGTGGAGCTGTGTGTCTGCCTTGATGTTTGTAACGCATGGGTAATTGTGTTGTGGAGCTGTGTCCCTGTTTCGTTATTTGTGACCCATGTATCATTGTGTTGTGGAGCTGTGTCTCTGTTTTGTTGTTTGTAACCCATGTGTCATTGGGTTGTCGAGCTGTGTCTCTGTTTTGATGTTTGTAACCCATGTGCAATTGTGTTGTGGAGCTGTGTCTCTGTTTTGTTGTTTGTAACCCATGTGTCATTGTGTTGTGGAGCTGTGTCTCTGTCTAGTTGTTTGTAACCCATGTGTCATTGTGTTGTGGAGTTGTGTCTTTGTCTTGTAGTTTGTAACCCATGTGTCATTGTGTTGTAGAATTGTGTCTCTGTCTTGTTGTTTTTAAACCATGTGTCATTGTGTTGTGGAGCGGTGTCTCTGTCTTGTTGTTTGTAACCCATGTGTCATTGTGTTGTGGAACTGTGCCTCTATCTTGTTGTTTGTAACCCATGTGTCATTGTGTTGTGGAGATGGGTCTCTGTCTTGTTGTTTGTAACCCATGTGTCAGTGTGTTGTGGAGCTCTGTGCCTGTTTTGTTGTTTGCAACACATGTGTCATTGTGTTGTGGAGCTGTGTCTCTGTCTTGTTGTTTGTAACCCATGTGTCATTGTGTTGTGGAACTATGTGTCTGTTTTTTTGTTTGTATCGCATGTGTCATTGTATTGTGGAACTGTGTGTCTGTTTTGTTGTTTTTATCCCATGTGTCAATGTGTTGTGGAGCTGTGTGACCGTTTTGTTGTTTGTAACCCATGTATCATTGTGTTGTCGGGTTGTGTCTCTGTATTGTTGTTTTTAACCCATGTGTCATTGTGTTGTGGAGCTGTGTCTCTGTCTTGTTGTTTGTAACCCATGTGTCATTGTGTTGTGGAACTGTGCCTCTGTCTTGTTGTTTGTAACCCATGTGTCATTGTGTTGTGGAGATGGGTCTCTGTCTTGTTGTTTGTAACCCATGTGTCATTGTGTTGTGGAGCTGTGTCTCTGTCTTGTTGTTTGTAACCCATGTGTCATTGTGTTGTGGAGCTGTGTCTCTGTCTTGTTGTTTGTAACCCATGTGTCATTGTGTTGTGGAGCTGTGTCTCTGTCTTGTTGTTTGTAACCCATGTATCATTGTGTTGTCGAGCTGTGTCTCTGTCTTGAAGTTTGTAACCCATGTGTCATTGTGTTGTGGAGCTGTGTGTCTGCCTTGATGTTTGTAACCCATGTGTAATTGTGTTGTGGAGCTGTGTCTCTGTTTCGTTGTTTGTGACCCATGTATCATTGTGTTGTGGAGCTGTGTCTCTGTTTTGTTGTTTGTAACCCATGTGTCATTGTGTTGTGGAGCTGTGTCTCTGTTTTGATGTTTGTAACCCATGTGCCATTGTGTTGTGGAGCTGTATCTCTGTCTTGTTGTTTGTAACCCATGTGTCATTGTGTTGTGGAGCTGTGTCTCTGTTTTGATGTTTGTAACCCATGTGTCATTGTGTTGTGGAGCTGTGTGTATGTTTTGATGTTTGTAACTCATGTGTCATTGTGTTGTGGAGCTGTGTCTCTGTTTCGATATTTGTAACCCATGTGTCATTGTGTTGTGGAGCTGTGTCTCTGTTTTGTTGTTTGTAACCCATGTGTCATTGTGTTGTGGAGTTGTGTCTTTGTCTTGTAGTTTGTAACCCATGTGTCATTGTGTTGTAGAATTGTGTCTCTGTCTTGTTGTTTTTAACCCATGTGTCATTGTGTTGTGGAGCTGTGTCTCTGTCTTGTTGTTTGTAACCCATGTGTCATTGTGTTGTGGAACTGTGCCTCTGTCTTGTTGTTTGTAACCCATGTGTCATTGTGTTGTGGAGATGGGTCTCTGTATTGTTGTTTGTAACCCATGTGTCATTGTGTTGTGGAGCTGTGTGTCTGTTTTGTTGTTTGCAACACATGTATCATTGTGTTGTGGAGCTGTGTCTCTGTCTTGTTGTTTTTAACCCATGTGTCAATGTGTTGTGGAGCTGTGTGACCGTTTTGTTGTTTGTAACCAATGTGTCATTGTGTTGTGGAGTTTTGTCTCTGTCTTTTTGTTTGTTACCCATGTGTCATTGTGTTGTCGAGCTGTGTCTGTCTTGTTGTTTGTAACCCATGTGGCATTGTGTTGTGGAGCTGTGTGTCTGTCTTGTTGTTTGTAACCCATGTGTCATTGTGTTGTGTAGCTGTGTGTCTGTCTTGTTGTTTGTAACCCATGTGCCATTGTGTTGTGGAGCTGTGTCTCTGTCTTGTTGTTTTTAACCCATGTGTCAATGTGTTGTGGAGCTGTGTGACCGTTTTGTTGTTTGTAACCAATGTGTCATTGTGTTGTGGAGTTTTGTCTCTGTCTTTTTGTTTGTTACCCATGTGTCATTGTGTTGTCGAGCTGTGTCTGTCTTGTTGTTTGTAACCCATGTGTCATTGTGTTGTGGAGCTGTGTCTCTGTCTTGTTGTTTGTAACCCATGTGTCATTGTGTTGTGGAGTTGTGTGTCTGCCTTGTTGTTTGTAACCCATGTGTCATTGTGTTGTGGAGCTGTGTCTCTGTCTTGTTGTTTGTAACCCATGTGTCATTGTGTTGTGAAGCTGTGTGTCGGTTTTGTTGTTTTTAACCCATGTGTTATTGTGTTTTGGAGCTGTGTGTCTGTTTTGTTGTTTGTAAACCATGCGTCATTGTGTTGTGGAGCTGTGTGTCTGTTTTGTTATTTGTAACCCATGCGTCATTGTGTTGTGGAGCTGTGTGTCTGTCTTGTTGTTTTTAACCCATGCATCATTGTGTTTTCGAGCTGTGTCTCTGTCTTGTTGTTTGTAACCCATGTGTCATTGTGTTGTGGAGATGTGCCTCTGTCTTGTTGTTTGTAACCCATGTGTCATTGTGTTGTGGAGCTGTGTGTCTGTCTTGTTGTTTTTAACCCATGCATCATTGTGTTGTCGAGCTGTGTCTCTGTCTTGTTGTTTGTAACCCATGTGTCATTGTGTTGTGGAGATGTGCCTCTGTCTTGTTGTTTGTAACCCATGTGTCATTGTTTTGTGGAGCTGTGTGTCTGTCTTGTTGTTTGTAACCCATGTGCCATTGTTTTGTGGAGCTGTGTCTCTGTCTTGTTGTTTGTAACCCATGTGCCATTGTTTTGTGGAGCTGTGTCTCTGTCTTGTTGTTTGTAACCCATGTGTCATTGTGTTGTGAAGCTGTGTGTCGGTTTTGTTGTTTTTAACCCATGTGTTATTGTGTTTTGGAGCTGTGTGTCTGTTTTGTTGTTTGCAACACATGTGTCATTGTCTTGTGGAGCTGTGTCTCTGTCTTGTTGTTTTTAACCCATGTGTCAATGTGTTGTGGAGCTGTGTGACCGTTTTGTTGTTTGTAACCAATGTGTCATTGTGTTGTGGAGTTTTGTCTGTGTCTTTTTGTTTTTTACCCATGTGTCATTGTGTTGTCGAGCTGTGTCTGTCTTGTTGTTTGTAACCCATGTGGCATTCAGTTGTGGAGCTGTGTCTCTGTCTTGTTGTTTGTAACCCATGTGTAATTGTGTTGTGGAGCTGTGTCTCTGTTTCGTTGTTTGTGACCCATGTATCATTGTGTTGTGGAGCTGTGTCTCTGTTTTGTTGTTTGTAACCCATGTGTAATTGTGTTGTCGAGCTGTGTCTCTGTTTTGATGTTTGTAACCCATGTGCAATTGTGTTGTGGAGCTGTGTCTCTGTTTTGTTGTTTGTAACCCATGTTTCATGGTGTTGTGGAGCTGTGTCTCTGTCTTGTTGTTTGTAACCCCTGTGTCATTGTGCTGTGGAGCTGTGTGTCCGTCTTGTTGTTTGTAACCCATGTGTCATTGTGCTGTGGAGCTGTGTGTCTGTTTTGTTGTTTGTAACCCATGTGTAATTGTGTTGTGGAGCTGTGTCTCTGTCTTGTTGTTTGTAACCCATGTGTCATTGTGTTGTGGAGCTGTGTCTCTGTCTTGTTGTTTGTAACCCATGTGCCATTGTGCTGTTGAGCTGTGTCTCTGTCTTGTTGTTTGTAACCCATGTGTCATTGTGCTGTTGAGCTGTGTCTCTGTCTTGTTGTTTGTAACCCATGTGTCATTGTGTTGTGGAGCTGTGTCTCTGTCATGTTGTTTGTAACCCATGTGTCATTGTGTTGTGGAGCTGTGTCTCTGTCCTGTTGTTTGTAACCCATGTGCCATTGTGTTATGGAGCTGTGTCTCTGTCTTGTTGTTTGTAACCCATGTGTCATTGTGTTGTGTAGCTGTGTGTCTGTCTTGTTGTTTGTAACCCATGTGTCATTGTGTTGTGGAGCTGTGTGTCTGTTTTGTTGTTTTAACAGATGTGTCATTGTGTTGTGGAGCTGTGTCTCTGTTTTGTTGTTTGTAACCCATGTATCATTGTGTTGTCGAGCTGTGTCTCTGACTTGTTGTTTGTAGCCCATGTATCATTGTGTTGTGGAGCTGTGTCTCTGTCTTGTTGTTTGTAACCATTGTGTCATTGTGTTGTGGAGCTGTGTCTCTGTCTTGTTGTTTGTAACCCATGTATCATTGTGTTGTCGAGATGTGTCTCTGTCTTGTTGTTTGTAACCCATGTGTCATTGTGTTGTGGAGCTGTGTGTCTGCCTTGATGTTTGTAACCCATGTGTAATTGTGTTGTGGAGCTGTGTGTCTGTTTCGTTGTTTGTGACCCATGTATCTTTGTGTTGTGGAGCTGTGTCTCTGTTTTGTTGTTTGTAACCCATGTGTCATTGTGTTGTGGAGCTGTGTGTCTGTTTTGATGTTTGTAACCCATGTGCAATTGTGTTGTGGAGCTGTGTCTCTGTTTTGTTGTTTGTAACCCATGTGTCATTGTGTTGTGGAACTGTGCCTCTGTCTTGTTGTTTGTAACCCATGTGTCATTGTGTTGTGGAACTGTGCCTCTGTCTTGTTGTTTGCAACCCATGTGTCATTGTGTTGTGGAGATGGGTCTCTGTCTTGTTGTTTGTAACCCATGTGTCAGTGTGTTGTGGAGCTGTGTGTCTGCCTTGATGTTTGTAACCCATGTGTAATTGTGTTGTGGAGCTGTGTCTCTGTCTAGTTGTTTGTAACCCATGTGTCATTGTGTTGTAGAGTTGTGTCTCTGTCTTGTTGTTTTTAACCCATGTGTCATTGTGTTGTGGAGCTGTGCCTCTGTCTTGCTGTTTTTAACCCATGTGTCATTGTGTTGTGGAACTGTGCCTCTGTCTTGTTGTTTGTAACCCATGTGTCATTGTGTTGTGGAGATGGGTCTCTGTCTTGTTGTTTGTAACCCATGTGTCAGTGTGTTGTGGAGCTGTGTGTCTGTTTTGTTGTTTGCAACACATGTGTCATTGTGTTGTGGAGCTGTGTCACTGTCTTGTTGTTTGTAACCCATGTGCCATTGGTTTGTGGAGCTGTGTCTCTGTCTTGTTGTTTGTAACCCATGTGTCATTGTGTTGTGAAGCTGTGTGTCGGTTTTGTTGTTTTTAACCCATGTGTTATTGTGTTTTGGAGCTGTGTGTCTGTTTTGTTGTTTGCAACACATGTGTCATTGTGTTGTGGAGCTGTGTCTCTGTCTTGTAGTTTTTAACCCATGTGTCAATGTGTTGTGGAGCTGTGTGACCGTTTTGTTGTTTGTAACCAATGTGGCATTGTGTTGTGGAGCTGTGTGTCTGTCTTGTTGTTTGTAACCCATGTGTCATTGTGTTGTGTAGCTGTGTGTCTGTCTTGTTGTTTGTAACCCATGTGCCATTGTGTTGTGTAGCTGTGTCTCCATCTTGTTGTTTGTTTGTAACCCATGTGTCATTGTGTTGTGTAGCTGTGTGTCTGTCTTGTTGTTTGTAACCCATGTGTCATTGTGTTGTGGATTTGTGTGTCTGCCTTGTTGTTTGTAACCCATGTGTCATTGTGTTGTGGTGCTGTGTCTCTGTCTTGTTGTTTGTAACCCATGTGTCATTGTGTTGTGAAGCTGTGTGTCGGTTTTGTTGTTTTTAACCCATGTGTTATTGTGTTTTGGAGCTGTGTGTCTGTTTTTTTTGTTGTTTGTAAACCATGCGTCATTGTGTTGTGGAGCTGTGTGTCTGTTTTGTTATTTGTAACCCATGCGTCATTGTGTAGTGGAGCTGTGTGTCTGTCTTGTTGTTTTTAACCAATGCATCTTTGTGTTGTCGAACTGTGTCTCTGTCTTGTTGTTTGTAACCCATGTGTAATTGTGTTGTGGAGATGTGCCTCTGTCTTGTTGTTTGTAACCCATGTGTCATTGTGTTGTGGAGCTGTGTGTCTGTCTTGTTGTTTGTAACCCATGTGCCATTGTTTTGTGGAGCCGTGTCTCTGTCTTGTTGTTTGTAACCCATGTGCCATTGTTTTGTGGAGCTGTGTCTCTGTCTTGTTGTTTGTAACCCATGTGTCATTGTGTTGTGAAGCTGTGTGTCGGTTTTGTTGTTTTTAACCCATGTGTTATTGTGTTTTGGAGCTGTGTGTCTGTTTTGTTGTTTGTAACCCATGTGTCATTGTGTTGTGGAGCTGTGTGTCTGTCTTGTTGTTTTTAACCCATGTGTCAATGTGTTGTGGAGCTGTGTGACCGTTTTGTTGTTTGTAACCAATGTGTTATTGTGTTGTGGAGTTTTGTCTGTGTCTTTTTGTTTTTTACCCATGTGTCATTGTGTTGTCGAGCTGTGTCTGTCTTGTTGTTTGTAACCCATGTGGCATTGTGTTGTGGAGCTGTGTCTCTGTCTTGTTGTTTGTAACCCATGTGTAATTGTGTTGTGGAGCTGTGTCTCTGTTTCGTTGTTTGTGACCCATGTATCATTGTGTTGTGGAGCTGTGTCTCTGTTTTGTTGTTTTTAACCCATGTGTCAATGTGTTGTGGAGCGGTGTGACCGTTTTGTTGTTTGTAACCAATGTGGCATTGTGTTGTGGAGCTGTGTGTCTGTCTTGTTGTTTGTAACCCATGTGTCATTGTGTTGTGTAGCTGTGTGTCTGTCTTGTTGTTTGTAACCAATGTGTCATTGTGTTGTGGAGTTGTGTGTCTGCCTTGTTGTTTGTAACCCATGTGTCATTGTGTTGTGGTGCTGTGTTTCTGTCTTGTTGTTTGTAACCCATGTGTCATTGTGTTGTGAAGCTGTGTGTCGGTTTTGTTGTTTTTAACCCATGTGTAATTGTGTTGTGGAGCTGTGTGTCTGTTTTTTTGGTGTTTGTAAACCATGCGTCATTGTGTTGTGGAGCTGTGTGTCTGCTTTGTTATTTGTAACCCATGCGTCATTGTGTTGTGGAGCTGTGTGTCTGTCTTGTTGTTTTTAACCCATGCATCATTGTGTTGTCGAACTGTGTCTCTGTCTTGTTGTTTGTAACCCATGTGTCATTGTGTTGTGGAGATGTGCCTCTGTCTTGTTGTTTGTAACCCATGTGTCATTGTGTTGTGGAGCTGTGTGTCTGTCTTGTTGTTTGTAACCCATGTGTCATTGTTTTGTGGAGCTGTGTCTCTGTCTTGTTGTTTGTAACCCATGTGCCATTGTTTTGTGGAGCTGTGTCTCTGTCTTGTTGTTTGTAACCCATGTGTCATTGTGTTGTGAAGCTGTGTGTCGGTTTTGTTGTTTTTAACCCATGTGTTATTGTGTTTTGGAGCTGTGTGTCTGTTTTGTTGTTTGCAACACATGTGTCATTGTGTTGTGGAGCTGTGTCTCTGTCTTGTTGTTTTTAACCCATGTGTCAATGTGTTGTGGAGCTGTGTGACCGTTTTGTTGTTTGTAACCAATGTGTCATTGTGTTGTGGAGTTTTGTCTGTGTCCTTTTGTTTTTTACCCATGTGTCATTGTGTTGTTGAGCTGTGTCTGTCTTGTTGTTTGTAACCCTTGTGTAATTGTGTTGTGGAGCTGTGTCTCTGTTTCGTTGTTTGTGACCCATGTATCATTGTGTTGTGGAGCTGTGTCTCTGTTTTGTTGTTTGTAACCAATGTGTCATTGTGTTGTGCAGCTGTGTCTCTGTTTTGATGTTTTTAACCCATGTGTCATTGTGTTGTGGAGCTTTGTCTCTGTTTCGTTGTTTGTGACCCATGTATCATTGTGTTGTGGAGCTGTGTCTCTGTTTTGTTGTTTGTAACCCATGTGTCATTGTGTTGTCGAGCTGTGTCTCTGTTTTGATGTTTGTAACCCATGTGCAATTGTGTTGTGGAGCTGTGTCTCTGTTTTGTTGTTTGTAACCCATGTGCCATTGTGTTGTGGAGCTGTGTCTCTGTCTAGTTGTTTGTAACCCATGTGTCATTGTGTTGAAGAGTTGTGTTTCTGTCTTGTTTTTTTTAACCCATGTGTCATTGTGTTGTGGAGCTGTGTCTCTGTCTTGTTGTTTTTAACCCATGTGTCATTGTGTTGTGGAACTGTGCCTCTGTCTTGTTGTTTGTAACCCATGTGTCATTGTGTTGTGGAGATGGGTCTCTGTCTTGTTGTTTGTAACCCATGTGTCAGTGTGTTGTGGAGCTGTGTGTCTGCCTTGATGTTTGTAACCCATGTGTAATTGTGTTGTGGAGCTGTGTCTCTGTCTAGTTGTTTGTAACCCATGTGTCATTGTGTTGTAGAGTTGTGTCTCTGTCTTGTTGTTTTTAACCCATGTGTCATTGTGTTGTGGAGCTGTGTCTCTGTCTTGTTGTTTTTAACCCATGTGTCATTGTGTTGTGGAACTGTGCCTCTGTCTTGTTGTTTGTAACCCATGTGTCATTGTGTTGTGGAGCTGTGTCACTGTCTTGTTGTTTGCAACCCTTGTGTCATTGTGTTGTGGAACTGTGTGTCTGTTTTTTTGTTTGTATCGCATGTGTCATTGTATTGTGGAGCTGTGTGTCTGTTTTGTTGTTTTATCCCATGTGTCAATGTGTTGTGGAGCTGTGTGACCGTTTTGTTGTTTGTAACCCATGCGTCATTGTGTTGTGGAGCTGTGTGTCTGTCTTGTTGTTTGTAACAGTTGTGTCATTGTGTTGTGGAACTGTGTGTCTGTTTTTTTGTTTGTATCGCATGTGTCATTGTATTGTGGAGCTGTGTGTCTGTTTTGTTGTTTTTATCCCATGTGTCAATGTGTTGTGGAGCTGTGTGACCGTTTTGTTGTTTGTAACCCATGTATCATTGTGTTGTCGAGTTGTGTCTCAGTCTTGTTGTTTGTAACCCATGTGTCATTGTGTTGTGGAGCTGTGTCTCTGTCTTGTTGTTTGTAACCCATGTGTCATTGTGTTGTGGAACTATGTGTCTGTTTTTTTGTTTGTATCGCATGTGTCATTGTATTGTGGAGCTGTGTGTCTGTTTTGTTGTTTTTATCCCATGTGTCAATGTGTTGTGGAGCTGTGTGACCGTTTTGTTGTTTGTAACCCATGTATCATTGTGTTGTCGAGTTGTGTCTCTGTATTGTTGTTTTTAACCCATGTGTCATTGTGTTGTGGAGCTGTGTCTCTGTCTTGTTGTTTGTAACCCATGTGTCATTGTGTTGTGGAACTGTGCCTCTGTCTTGTTGTTTGTAACCCATGTGTCATTGTGTTGTGGAGATGGGTCTCTGTCTTGTTGTTTGTAACCCATGTGTCATTGTGTTGTGGAGCTGTGTCTCTGTCTTGTTGTTTGTAACCCATGTGTCATTGTGTTGTGGAGCTGTGTCTCTGTCTTGTTGTTTGTAACCCATGTGTCATTGTGTTGTGGAGCTGTGTCTCTGTCTTGTTGTTTGTAACCCATGTATCATTGTGTTGTCGAGCTGTGTCTCTGTCTTGTTGTTTGTAACCCATGTGTCATTGTGTTGTGGAGCTGTGTGTCTGCCTTGATGTTTGTAACCCATGTGTAATTGTGTTGTGGAGCTGTGTCCCTGTTTCGTTATTTGTGACCCATGTATCATTGTGTTGTGGAGCTGTGTCTCTGTTTTCTTGTTTGTAACCCATGTGTCATTGTGTTGTGGAGCTGTGTCTCTGTTTTGATGTTTGTAACCCATGTGCCATTGTGTTGTGGAGCTGTGTCTCTGTCTTGTTGTTTGTAACCCATGTATCATTGTGTTGTGGAGCTGTGTCTCTGTTTTGATGTTTGTAACCCATGTGTCATTGTGTTGTTGAGCTGTGTGTATGTTTTGATGTTTGTAACTCATGTGTCATTGTGTTGTGGAGCTGTGTCTCTGTTTTGATATTTGTAACCCATGTGTCATTGTGTTGTGGAGCTGTGTCTCTGTTTTGTTGTTTGTAACCCATGTGTCATTGTGTTGTCGAGTTGTGTCTTTGTCTTGTAAGTTGTAACCCATGTGTTATTGTGTTGTAGAATTGTGTCTCTGTCTTGTTGTTTTTAACCCATGTGTCATTGTGTTGTGGAGCTGTGTCTCTGTCTTGTTGTTTGTAACCCATGTGTCATTGTGTTGTGGAACTGTGCCTCTGTCTTGTTGTTTGTAACCCATGTGTCATTGTGTTGTGGAGATGGGTCTCTCTCTTGTTGTTTGTAACCCATGTGTCATTGTGTTGTGGAGCTGTGTGTCTGTTTTGTTGTTTGCAACACATGTGTCATTGTGTTGTGGAGCTGTGTCTCTGTCTTGTTGTTTTTAACCCATGTGTCAATGTGTTGTGGAGCTGTGTGACCGTTTTGTTGTTTGTAACCAATGTGTCATTGTGTTGTGGAGTTTTGTCTGTGTCTTTTTGTTTTTTACCCATGTGTCATTGTGTTGTCGAGCTGTGTCTGTCTTGTTGTTTGTAACCCATGTGGCATTGTGCTGTGGAGCTGTGTGTCTGTCTTGTTGTTTGTAACCCATGTGTCATTGTGTTGTGTAGCTGTGTGTCTGTCTTGTTGTTTGTAACCCATGTGTCATTGTGTTGTGGAGCTGTGTCTCTGTCTTGTTGTTTTTAACCCATGTGTCAATGTGTTGTGGAGCTGTGTGACCGTTTTGTTGTTTGTAACCAATGTGTCATTGTGTTGTGGAGTTTTGTCTCTGTCTTTTTGTTTGTTACCCATGTGTCATTGTGTTGTCGAGCTGTGTCTGTCTTGTTGTTTGTAACCCATGTGGCATTGTGTTGTGGAGCTGTGTGTCTGTCTTGTTGTTTGTAACCCATGTGTCATTGTGTTGTGGAGTTGTGTGTCTGCCTTGTTGTTTGTAACCCATGTGTCATTGTGTTGTGGAGCTGTGTCTCTGTCTTGTTGTTTGTAACCCATGTGTCATTGTGTTGTGAAGCTGTGTGTCGGTTTTGTTGTTTTTAACCCATGTGTTATTGTGTTTTGGAGCTGTGTGTCTGTTTTGTTGTTTGTAACCCATGTGTCATTGTGTTGTGGAGCTGTGTGTCTGTTTTGTTATTTGTAACCCATGCGTCATTGTGTTGTGGAGCTGTGTGTCTGTCTTGTTGTTTTTAACCCATGCATCATTGTGTTGTCGAGCTGTGTCTCTGTCTTGTTGTTTGTAACCCATGTGGCATTGTGTTGTGGAGATGTGCCTCTGTCTTGTTGTTTGTAACCCATGTGTCATTGTGTTGTGGAGCTGTGTGTCTGTCTTGTTGTTTTTAACCCATGTGTCATTGTGTTGTCGAGCTGTGTCTCTGTCTTGTTGTTTGTAACCCATGTGTCATTGTGTTGTGGAGCTGTGCCTCTGTCTTGTTGTTTGTAACCCATGTGTCATTGTGTTGTGGAGCTGTGTGTCTGTCTTGTTGTTTGTAACCCATGTGCCATTGTGTTGTGGAGCTGTGTCTCTGTCTTGTTGTTTTTAACCCATGTGCCATTGTTTTGTGGAGCTGTGTCTCTGTCTTGTTGTTTGTAACCCATGTGTCATCGTGTTGTGAAGCTGTGTGTCGGTTTTGTTGTTTTTAACCCATGTGTTATTGTGTTTTGGAGCTGTGTGTCTGTTTTGTTGTTTGCAACACATGTGTCATTGTCTTGTGGAGCTGTGTCTCTGTCTTGTTGTTTTTAACCCATGTGTCAATGTGTTGTGGAGCTGTGTGACCGTTTTGTTGTTTGTAACCAATGTGTCATTGTGTTGTGGAGTTTTGTCTGTGTCTTTTTGTTTTTTACCCATGTGTCATTGTGTTGTCGAGCTGTGTCTGTCTTGTTGTTTGTAACCCATGTGTCATTGTGTTGTGGAGCTGTGTCTCTGTCTTGTTGTTTGTAACCCATGTGTAATTGTGTTGTGGAGCTGTGTCTCTGTTTCGTTGTTTGTGACCCATGTATCATTGTGTTGTGGAGCTGTGTCTCTGTTTTGTTGTTTGTAACCCATGTGTAATTGTGTTGTCGAGCTGTGTCTCTGTTTTGATGTTTGTAACCCATGTGCAATTGTGTTGTGGAGCTGTGTCTCTGTTTTGTTGTTTGTAACCCATGTTTCATGGTGTTGTGGAGCTGTGTCTCTGTTTAGTTGTTTGTAACCCATGTGTCATTGTGTTGCAGAGTTGTGTCTCTGTCTTGTTGTTTTTAACCCATGTGTCATTGTGTTGTGGAACTGTGCCTCTTTCTTGTTGTTTTTAACCCATGTGTCATTGTGTTGTGGAACTGTGTCTCTGTCTTGTTGTTTGTAACCCATGTGTCATTGTGTTGTGGAACTGTGCCTCTGTCTTGTTGTTTGTAACCCATGTGTCATTGTGTTGTGGAGATGGGTCACTGTCTTGTTGTTTGTAACCCATGTGCCATTGGTTTGTGGAGCTGTGTCTCTGTCTTGTTGTTTGTATCCCATGTGTCATTGTGTTGTGAAGCTTTGTGTCGGTTTTGTTGTTTTTAACCCATGTGTTATTGTGTTTTGGAGCTGTGTGTCTGTTTTGTTGTTTGCAACACATGTGTCATTGTGTTGTGGAGCTGTGTCTCTGTCTTGTTGTTTTTAACCCATGTGTCAATGTGTTGTGGAGCTGTGTGACCGTTTTGTTGTTTGTAACCCATGTGTCATTGTGTTGTGGAGCTGTGTGTCTGTCTTGTTGTTTGTAACCCATGTGTCATTGTGTTGTGGAGCTGTGTGTCTGTCTTGTTGTTTGTAACCCATGTGCCATTGTGTTGTGTAGCTGTGTCTCCATCTTGTTGTTTGTTTGTAACCCATGTGTCATTGTGTTGTGTAGCTGTGTGTCTGTCTTGTTGTTTGTAACCCATGTGTCATTGTGTTGTGGATTTGTGTGTCTGCCTTGTTGTTTGTAACCAATGTGTCATTGTGTTGTGGTGCTGTGTCTCTGTCTTGTTGTTTGTAACCCATGTGTCATTGTGTTGTGAAGCTGTGTGTCGGTTTTGTTGTTTTTAACCCATGTGTTATTGTGTTTTGGAGCTGTGTGTCTGTTTTTTTTTGTTGTTTGTAAACCATGCGTCATTGTGTTGTGGAGCTGTGTGTCTGTTTTGTTATTTGTAACCCATGCGTCATTGTGTAGTGGAGCTGGGTGTCTGTCTTGTTGTTTTTAACCAATGCATCTTTGTGTTGTCGAACTGTGTCTCTGTCTTGTTGTTTGTAACCCATGTGTAATTGTGTTGTGGAGATGTGCCTCTGTCTTGTTGTTTGTAACCCATGTGTCATTGTGTTGTGGAGCTGTGTGTCTGTCTTGTTGTTTGTAACCCATGTGCCATTGTTTTGTGGAGCCGTGTCTCTGTCTTGTTGTTTGTAACCCATGTGCCATTGTTTTGTGGAGCTGTGTCTCTGTCTTGTTGTTTGTAACCCATGTGTCATTGTGTTGTGAAGCTGTGTGTCGGTTTTGTTGTTTTTAACCCATGTGTTATTGTGTTTTGGAGCTGTGTGTCTGTTTTGTTGTTTGCAACACATGTGTCATTGTCTTGTGGAGCTGTGTCTCTGTCTTGTTGTTTGTAACCCATGTGTCATTGTGTTGTGGAGCTGTGTGACCGTTTTGTTGTTTGTAACCAATGTGTTATTGTGTTGTGGAGTTTTGTCTGTGTCTTTTTGTTTTTTACCCATGTGTCATTGTGTTGTCGAGCTGTGTCTGTCTTGTTGTTTGTAACCCATGTGTCATTGTGTTGTGGAGCTGTGTCTCTGTCTTGTTGTTTGTAACCCATGTGTAATTGTGTTGTGGAGCTGTGTCTCTGTTTCGTTGTTTGTGACCCATGTATCATTGTGTTGTGGAGCTGTGTCTCTGTTTTGTTGTTTTTAACCCATGTGTCAATGTGTTGTGGAGCTGTGTGACCGTTTTGTTGTTTGTAACCAATGTGGCATTGTGTTGTGGAGCTGTGTGTCTGTCTTGTTGTTTGTAACCCATGTGTCATTGTGTTGTGTAGCTGTGTGTCTGTCTTGTTGTTTGTAACCCATGTGTCATTGTGTTGTGGAGTTGTGTGTCTGCCTTGTTGTTTGTAACCCATGTGTCATTGTGTTGTGGTGCTGTGTCTCTGTCTTGTTGTTTGTAACCCATGTGTCATTGTGTTGTGAAGCTGTGTGTCGGTTTTGTTGTTTTAACCCATGTGTAATTGTGTTGTGGAGCTGTGTGTCTGTTTATTTTGTTGTTTGTAAACCATGCGTCATTGTGTTGTGGAGCTGTGTGTCTGCTTTGTTGTTTTTAACCCATGCATCATTGTGTTGTCGAACTGTGTCTCTGTCTTGTTGTTTGTAACCCATGTGTCATTGTGTTGTGGAGATGTGCCTCTGTCTTGTTGTTTGTAACCCATGTGTCATTGTGTTGTGGAGCTGTGTGTCTGTCTTGTTGTTTGTAACCCATGTGTCATTGTGTTGTGGAGCTGTGTCTCTGTCTTGTTGTTTGTAACCCATGTGCCATTGTTTTGTGGAGCTGTGTCTCTGTCTTGTTGTTTGTAACCCATGTGTCATTGTGTTGTGAAGCTGTGTGTCGGTTTTGTTGTTTTTAACCCATGTGTTATTGTGTTGTGGAGCTGTGTGTCTGTTTTGTTGTTTGCAACACATGTGTCATTGTGTTGTGGAGCTGTGTCTCTGTCTTGTTGTTTTTAACCCATGTGTCAATGTGTTGTGGAGCTGTGTGACCGTTTTGTTGTTTGTAACCAATGTGTCATTGTGTTGTGGAGTTTTGTCTGTGTCTTTTTGTTTTTTACCCATGTGTCATTGTGTTGTCGAGCTGTGTCTGTCTTGTTGTTTGTAACCCTTGTGTAATTGTGTTGTGGAGCTGTGTCTCTGTTTCGTTGTTTGTGACCCATGTATCATTGTGTTGTGGAGCTGTGTCTCTGATTTGTTGTTTGTAACCCATGTGTCATTGTGTTGTGGAGCTGTGTCTCTGTTTTGATGTTTGTAACCCATGTGTCATTGTGTTGTGGAGCTGTGTCTCTGTTTCGTTGTTTGTGACCCATGTATCATTGTGTTGTGGAGCTGTGTCTCTGTTTTGTTGTTTGTAACCCATGTGTCATTGTGTTGTGGAGCTGTGTCTCTGTTTTGATGTTTGTAACCCATGTGCAATTGTGTTGTGGAGCTGTGTCTCTGTTTTGTTGTTTGTAACCCATGTGTCATTGTGTTGTGGAGCTGTGTCTCTGTCTAGTTGTTTGTAACCCATGTGTCATTGTGTTGCAGAGTTGTGTTTCTGTCTTGTTTTTTTTAACCCATGTGTCATTGTGTTGTGGAGCTGTGTCTCTGTCTTGTTGTTTTTAACCCATGTGTCATTGTGTTGTGGAACTGTGCCTCTGTCTTGTTGTTTGTAACCCATGTGTCATTGTGTTGTGGAGATGGGTCTCTGTCTTGTTGTTTGTAACCCATGTGTCAGTGTGTTGTGGAGCTGTGTGTCTGCCTTGATGTTTGTAACCCATGTGTCATTGTGTTGTAGAGTTGTGTCTCTGTCTTGTTGTTTTTAACCCATGTGTCATTGTGTTGTGGAGCTGTGTCTCTGTCTTGTTGTTTGTAACCCATGTGTCATTGTGTTGTGGAACTGTGCCTCTGTCTTGTTGTTTGTAAACCATGCGTCATTGTGTTGTGGAGCTGTGTCACTGTCTTGTTGTTTGCAACCCTTGTGTCATTGTGTTGTGGAACTGTGTGTCTGTTTTTTTGTTTGTATCGCATGTGTCATTGTATTGTGGAGCTGTGTGTCTGTTTTGTTGTTTTTATCCCATGTGTCAATGTGTTGTGGAGATGTGTGACCGTTTTGTTGTTTGTAACCCATGTATCATTGTGTTGTCGAGTTGTGTCTCAGTCTTGTTGTTTGTAACCCATGTGTCATTGTGTTGTGGAGCTGTGTCTCTGTCTTGTTGTTTGTAACCCATGTGTCATTGTGTTGTGGAGCTGTGTCTCTGTCTTGTTGTTTGTAACCAATGTATCATTGTGTTGTCGAGCTGTGTCTCTGTCTTGAAGTTTGTAACCCATGTGTCATTGTGTTGTGGAGCTGTGTGTCTGCCTTGATGTTTGTAACCCATGTGTAACTGTGTTGTGGAGCTGTGTCTCTGTTTCGTTGTTTGTGACCCATGTATCATTGTGTTGTGGAGCTGTGTCTCTGTTTTGATGTTTGTAACCCATGTGCCATTGTGTTGTGGAGCTGTGTCTCTGTTTTGATGTTTGTAACCCATGTGCCATTGTGTTGTGGAGCTGTATCTCTGTCTTGTTGTTTGTAACCCATGTATCATTGTGTTGTGGAGCTGTGTCTCTGTTTTGATGTTTGTGACCCATGTGTCATTGTGTTGTGGAGCTGTGTGTATGTTTTGATGTTTGTAACTCATGTGTCATTGTGTTGTGGAGCTGTGTCTCTGTTTTGATGTTTGTAACCCATGTGTCATTGTGTTGTGGAGCTGTGTCTCTGTTTTGTTGTTTGTAACCCATGTGTCATTGTGTTGTGGAGCTGTGTCTCTGTCTAGTTGTTTGTAACCCATGTGTCATTGTGTTGTGAAGTTGTTTCATTGTCTTGTAAGTTGTAACCCATGTGTCATTGTGTTGTAGAATTGTGTCTCTGTCTTGTTGTTTTTAACCCATGTGTCATTGTGTTGTGGAGCTGTGTCTCTGTCTTGTTTGTTTGTAACCCATGTGTCATTGTGTTGTGGAACTGTGCCTCTGTCTTGTTGTTTGTAACCCATGTGTCATTGTGTTGTGGAGATGGGTCTCTGTCTTGTTGTTTGTAACCCATGTGTCATTGTGTTGTGGAGCTGTGTGTCTGTTTTGTTGTTTGCAACACATGTGTCATTGTGTTGTGGAGCTGTGTCTCTGTCTTGTTGTTTGTAACCCATGTGTCATTGTGTTGTGGAGCTGTGTGACCGTTTTGTTGTTTGTAACCAATGTGTCATTGTGTTGTGGAGTTTTGTCTGTGTCTTTTTGTTTGTTACCCATGTGTCATTGTGTTGTCGAGCTGTGTCTGTCTTGTTGTTTGTAACCCATGTGGCATTGTGTTGTGGAGCTGTGTGTCTGTCTTGTTGTTTGTGACCCATGTGTCATAGTGTTGTGTAGCTGTGTGTCTGTCTTGTTGTTTGTAACCCATGTGCCATTGTGTTGTGTAGCTGTGTCTCTGTCTTGTTGTTTGTTTGTAACCCATGTGTCATTGTGTTGTGTAGCTGTGTGTCTGTCTTGTTGTTTGTAACCCATGTGTCATTGTGTTGTGGAGTTGTGTGTCTGCCTTGTTGTTTGTAACCCATGTGTCATTGTGTTGTGGTGCTGTGTCTCTGTCTTGTTGTTGTAACCCATGTGTCATTGTGTTGTGAAGCTGTGTGTCGGTTTTGTTGTTTTTAACCCATGTATTATTGTGTTTTTGAGCTGTGTGTCTGTTTTGTTGTTTGTAAACCATGCGTCATTGTGTTGTGGAGCTGTGTGTCTGTCTTGTTGTTTGTAACCCTTGTGTCATTGTGTTGTGGAACTGTGTGTCTGTTTTTTTGTTTGTATCGCATGTGTCATTGTATTGTGGAGCTGTGTGTCTGTTTTGTTGTTTTTATCCCATGTGTCAATGTGTTGTGGAGCTGTGTGACCGTTTTGTTGTTTGTAACCCATGTATCATTGTGTTGTCGAGTTGTGTCTCAGTCTTGTTGTTTGTAACCCATGTGTCATTGTGTTGTGGAGCTGTGTCTCTGTCTTGTTGTTTGTAACCAATGTATCATTGTGTTGTCGAGTTGTGTCTCAGTCTTGTTGTTTGTAACCCATGTGTCATTGTGTTGTGGAGCTGTGTCTCTGTCTTGTTGTTTGTAACCCATGTGTCATTGTGTTGTGAAGCTGTGTGTCGGTTTTGTTGTTTTTAACCCATGTGTTATTGTGTTTTGGAGCTGTGTGTCTGTTTTGTTGTTTGTAACCCATGTGTCATTGTGTTGTGGAGCTGTGTGTCTGTTTTGTTGTTTGTAACCCATGCGTCATTGTGTTGTGGAGCTGTGTGTCTGTTTTGTTGCTGTTAACCCATGTGTCATTGTGTTGTGGAGCTGTGTCTCTGTCTTGTTGTTTGTAACCCATGTGTCATTGTGTTGTGGAGCTGTGTCGCTGTCTTTTTTTTTATAACCCATGTCTCATTGTGTTGTGGAGCTGTGTCTCTGTCTTGTTGTTTGTAACCCATGTGTCATTGTGTTGTGGAGTTGTGTGTCTGCCCTGTTGTTTGTAACCCATGTGTCATTGTGTTGTGGAGCTGTGTCTCTGTTTTGTTGTTTTTGACCCATGTGTCATTGTGTTGTGGAGCTGTGTCTCTGTCTTGTTGTTTGTAACCCATGTGTCATTGTGTTGTGGAGATGTGCCTCTGTCTTGTTGTTTGTAACCCATGTGTCATTGTGCTGTGGAGCTCTGTGTCTGTTTTGTTGTTTGTAAACCATGCGTCATTGTGTTGTGGAGCTGTGTGTCTGTTTTGTTATTTGTAACCCATGCGTCATTGTGTTGTGGAGTTGTGTGTCTGTTTTGTTGTTTTTAACCCATGTGTCATTGTGTTGTCGAGCTGTGTCTCTGTCTTGTTGTTTGTAACCCATGTGTCATTGTGTTGTGGAGCTGTGCCTCTGTCTTGTTGTTTGTAACCCATGTGTCATTGTGTTGTGGAGCTGTGTCTCTGTCTTGTTGTTTGTAACCCATGTGCCATTGTTTTGTGGATCTGTGTGTCTGTTTTGTTGTTTGTTACACATGTGTCATTTTGTTTTAGAACTGTGTGTCTGTTTTGTTGTTTGTAACACATGTGTCATTTTGTTTTGGAACTGTGTGTCTGTTTTGTTGTTTTTAACGCATGTGTCATTTTGTTGTGGAGCTGTATCTCTGTCTTGTTGTTTGTAACCCATGTGTCATTGTGTTGTGGAGCTGTGTCTCTGTCTTGTTGTTTGTAACCCATGTGTCATTGTGTTGTGGAGCTGTGTGTCTGTTTTATTGTTTGTAACGCATGTGTCATTGTGTTGCTGTGTCTCTGTCTTGTTGTTTGTAACCCATGTGTCATTGTGTTGTGGAGCTGTGTCTCTGTCTTGTTGTTTGTAACCCATGTGTCATTGTGTTGTGTAGCTGTGTGTCTGTCTTGTTGTTTGTAACCCATGTGTCATTGTGTTGTGGAGCTGTGTCTCTGTCTTGTTGTTTGTAACCCATGTGTCATTGTGTTGTGGAGCTGTGTGTCTGTCTTGTTGTTTGTAACCCATGTGTCATTGTGTTATGGAGCTGTGTGTCTGTCTTGTTGTTTGTAACCCATGTGTCATTGTGTTGTGAAGTTGTGTGTCTGTCTTGTTGTTTGTAACCCATGTGTCATTGTGTTGTGGAGCTGTGCCTCTGTCTTGTTGTTTGTAACCCATGTGTCATTGTGTTGTGGAGTTGTGTGTCTGTCTTGTTGTTTGTAACCCATGTGTCGTTGTGTTATGGAGCTGTGTGTCTGTTTTGTTGTTTGTAACCCATGTGTCATTGTGTTATGGAGCTGTGTGTCTGTCTTGTTGTTTGCAGCCCATGTGTCATTGTGTTGTCGAGCTGTGTCTTTGTCTTGTTGTTTGTAACCCATGTGTCATTGTGTTGTGTAGCTGTGTCTCTGCCTTGTTGTTTGTAACCCATGTGTCATTGTGTTGTGTAGCTGTGTGTCTGTCTTGTTGTTTGTAACCCATGTGTCATTGTGTTGTGGAGCTGTGCCTTTGTCTTGTTGTTTGTAACCCATGTGTCATTGTGTTGTGGAGGTGTGTGTCTGTCTTGTTGTTTGTAACCCATGTGTCATTGTGTTGTGGAGCTGTGTGTCTGTCTTGATGTTTGTAACCCATGTGTCATTGTGTTGTGTAGCTGTGTCTCTGTCTTGTTGTTTGTAACCCATGTGTCATTTTGTTGTGTAGCTGTGTGTATGTCTTGTTGTTTGTAACCCATGTGTCATTGTGTTGTGGAGCTGTGCCTTTGTCTTGTTGTTTGTAACCCATGTGTCATTGTGTTGTGTAGCTGTGTGTCTGTCTTGTTGTTTGTAACCCATGTGTCATTGTGTTGTGTAGCTGTGTGTCTGTCTTGTTGTTTGTAACCCATGTGTCATTGTGTTGTGGTGCTGTGCCTCTGTCTTGTTGTTTGTAACCCATGTGTCATTGTGTTGTGGAGCTGTGTGTCTGTCTTGTTGTTTGTAACCCATGTGTCATTGTGTTGTGGAGCTGTGTGTCTGTCTTGTTGTTTGTAACCCATGTGTCATTGTGTTGTGTAGCTGTGTCTCTGTCTTGTTGTTTGTAACCCATGTGTCATTGTGTTGTGTAGCTGTGTGTCTGTCTTGTTGTTTGTAACCCATGTGTCATTGTGTTGTGGAGCTGTGTGTCTGTCTTGTTGTTTGTAACCCATGTGTCATTGTGTTGTGAAGCTGTGTGTCTGTCTTGTTGTTTGTAACCCATGTGTCATTGTGTTGTGTAGCTGTGTGTCTGTCTTGTTGTTTGTAACCCATGTGTCATTGTGTTGTGGAGCTGTGCCTCTGTCTTGTTGTTTGTAACCCATGTGTCATTGTGTTGTCGAGCTGTGTCTCTGTCTTGTTGTTTGTAACCCATGTGTCATTGTGTTGTGTAGCTGTGTGTCTGTCTTGTTGTTTGTAACCCATGTGTCATTGTGTTGTGGTGCTGTGCCTTTGTCTTGTTGTTTGTAACCCATGTGTCATTGTGTTGTGGAGCTGTGCCTCTGTCTTGTTGTTTGTAACCCATGTGCCATTGTGTTGTGGAGCTGTGTGTCTGTCTTGTTGTTTGTAACCCATGTGTCATTGTGTTATGGAGCTGTGTGTCTGTCTTGTTGTTTGTAACCCATGTGTCATTGTGTTGTGGAGTTGTGTGTCTGTCTTGTTGTTTGTAACCCATGTGTCATTGTGTTGTGGAGCTGTGTGTCTGTCTTGTTGTTTGTAACCCATGTGTCATTGTGTTGTGGAGCTGTGTGTCTGTCTTGTTGTTTGTAACCCATGTGTCATTGTGTTGTGGATCTGTGTGTCTGTTTTGTTGTTTGTAACACATGTGTCATTTTGTTTTGGAACTATGTGTCTGTTTTGTTGATTGTTATGTCATTGTACTGTAGCAATATATTGTTAGATGTACTTGGCCTTGATATTTATATTGAATTATAGGGCTTTGTCTTTGCTTTGGTATTTATTAGGCATTGGATTTTGTGTCTTTAAACATGAATTGGTTGATGTTTATGCTAATGGGGTTGTACAACTGTTTTGTGTCGTTATGTATACAGACATACTTAGTTATTGACAAATATTCATCACATCTGCTGAATTATTTCATCCCTTTAGTACCATGTTAGAGTTTTTCATTTAATGAAACAATTGTTGTGAAATTCAAATGTTTTCGACATTGATATCATAAGAGTATAGCTCTAATCTTACCAAACACATCTGATATTGAAAACAAAATTATCAGTTACAATTGTTTGAAAACGGGTTCTGAGTTAGCTAGTTCTGTTATATTAACCCATAGCATTAACCCGTAATCATTTTCATCTTGAATACAATTCTCTTAGCCAAAAGTCTTTTGAGGGGAGGTCATATAAAGTTAAAATACAACAGCGGTTAGGGACGCGAAAAACATATATTACCTTTATATGAGTCATCCCCGAGAGATGGACAGGTGTCTACTTCACTCACTGACACATTTTGCTCTAAAAAGACAATTCTCGTGAACAGTAAAGGGTTGTTCGTATGAACACTAATATACAGTTTGCGTAAGCACTGACATCATGAACATTAAAGGACATTTTACTTAAAGAAATCACCATGAACACCAAATATATAGCATAAACACTGAAGGGAATTCCGCATGAACGGTAATAAACAAAACACGCTTAAAGACATTTCGCATGATCTCTCAAATGCATTTCCCAACACTGCAAGCCATTTCCATTTATATTAAAAGGCATCTCCCCATGCTCACTGGATGACATTGCCCATGAACACCTTACAGATAATAGTAAATCTTACATTAATTGATTAACCATGACCTTTAACGTACCTCCACCCGCACAAAACATAACATGTTTGTGAAATATTGTCTTTTTCTTGTCCTTGTTCAAATTAGTGTTGCATTCAGAATCATCCCTCACTGGCATCTGTAACTGCTTCAATCGTTGTGCTGCCTGCTTAAAGCCATGTTTATGCACACCCCAACCTGTCACTACACCGTATGTTTGATTCTCAAACAAACCATTGTATTGGTCTGGTGTTAGTGTACATCGGTCTAAAGAAATAAAGTAGACATACAATTGGTCCTAAGGTTTCTGATACACAAAACATGTAGGTTGTGGATGTGTAGCTAGCTACTGACATACAATTGGTCTTAAGGTTTCTGATACACAAAACATGTAGGTTGTGGATGTGTAGCTAGATACTGATATACAATTGGTCTTAAGGTATCTGATACACAAAACATGTAAGTAATGGATGCGTAGCTAGGTACTTATTATATTGTTTCTGCACATAATGTTCTTGGTATTTATTAGTATGATTACGGGTAAATAGATAACCAGTTCCGGCTAACAAATGAAAATGTTTCTTTAACATCGGTCTCACCTTTACTCCAAAGACAGACGGCGTACATATGGCTGTCAAACTTAAGTCCTTTGCTGTCGATTTCAATCAGTGCTACATCGTTCTCAAATGTTGTATTGTTGTATTCCTTGTGACTTGTCCAGTTTTTGAGTAGTTTCGCATAGTCATCTGTGCTACTACTGTTTTCATTTTCTAAAACCAAACTTCGAATGTGAATTAGCCAGTTATGCATTTATGCATATAATTTACCCATATGTACATAAATGACATAAATGTAACTAGTAATACCGACATGGACATGAAAATGGTTAGTCTAATCTGGGGTTATTCCTGCGGTCTTCATTGTATTAATACTGTTGAGTCAGTGTTGTTTTAGATATAACAGTGTGATTACACAACACTGTTGTATTTACTGATTCCAAGAGCATCCCTTCTTAAACAAATCTATTTACAACAAAAAGTAGTTAAACACTTGACATTCGAGGTAAAACATGTAAAGACTGTTTAATACGATGTCCCGTTACGGCAAATAGAAACGAAAGTATGACAATATGAAAGTGAAGAAGCGAAAGGACGAAGGGACGAAGGCGAAGACACGAATTCGAAAAGGCAAAAATACGAGGGATGAAGGTGTTTCCGCTTCTTCGCCTTCGTCCCATCGCTCCTTGACATCCGCATTTTATAATCCGTCCTATTGTGTAATGGACTTCGTCCAACTTTGGCCTTAACGGAAAACCGTATTTTAAAGCAATAACAATCCATTAACGGTTAAACGTATAAGGTCGTAACCACAACATTGATTGACAAAATAATATACATGTAATTTAGCAATTGTGTATCTCTGTTTGATAACTTGTTTGAATCTCCTTGTTAACAAAAATAGATCAGTCTTAACTATATTTTGACAGTAATGGTTGTCCTTGTTGTCACAAATATTTTATTCAAATGTATGACTTCTTACTGAATCGAGCAAATGCCTGCGTGACATTTTCAAGGCAATGAGCTGCTGTTAAAATCCACCTTGGATGGATTAATGACGCACCGCAAATATGTTTTTTCTGAAACAAAAAAATGAAATATTTTTTGGATTTTACACATTGACAAAAAATGCTTTCAGTTGTCATATTTAGAATTCGGCTATTACAAGCGGGTGTATAAACAAATATTAACCAATATTGTTTAAACGGCATTAATTTACAAAGATTGTGAATAAAGTTATATTAACTTATGCTTGGTCACTATCGTTGTCCGGCTTGGTGAGTACCACCAAACTCATTTGCACCGTAGCCGGGAATCAAACCTGATCGCCTTGGTGAGAAGCAAGTGCGCTAGCCGCTACACTCACCGGACACATTTGAACTATTGGTGTTCGCCTCTCCCCTCCGTTCAGCAGGATATTGCACATTGTAGATTTTGAAGTATACATACTTTATACACATAAAAACCCATATTGTAATTTTTTATCATCTCAATAAAATAAAAAATAATACATACATCCTTATTCAAAAGTTGAACCATCCATGGCCATGCGTGTCGTAGTGCACATGTTTCATATCGTGTTTCGTTAAAAATCCTTATCTCAGTCAGCATATTATCCGTTCTGCCACATGGGAATTCCAAACCATCTGTAAAATAAACAACGTGATACATTTACTTAAGGTTTGATGTATAATAAAACTCCACAATGAGTGTATTACAAAACATTAAACCGTAAGTGTATTACAAAACACTATACAGTTATTGTATTACAAACACTATACAGAACGAGTATTACAAAACACTATACAGTAAGTGTATAACAAAACACTATACAGTAAGTGTATAACAAAACACTATACAGTAAGTGTATAACAAAACACTATACAGTAAGTGTATAACAAAACACTATACAGTAAGTGTATAACAAAACACTATACAGTACGTGTATAACAAACTACTATATATAGAGTACACGTTTTACAAAACACTATACAGTAAGTGTATAACAAAACACTTTACAGTACAGATATTACAAAACACTTCACAGTACAGATATTACAAAACACTTTACAGTACGGGTATTACAAAACACTATACTGCACGTGAATAACAACATAACTAACCAGAACGGTATATTAAAACACTACAAAGTACGTGTATTACAAAACACTATACAGTAAGTGTATAACAAAACACTATACAGTAAGTGTATTACAAAACACTATACAGTAAGTGTATAACAAAACACTATACAGTATGTGTATTACAAAACACTATACAGTACGGACATTACAAAACACTATACAGTACGGACATTAAAAATAATTTCACATATTTTCCGTCTTTATGGATATTTTGTGTGTGTTTCATATTGTTTTCTTTTATAAAACCAACAGAGAAAAAAACTTTAAAGTACGATATATGATACGTCGCTCTAACGATATATTGCATTAAAGTTGATGATCTGAAATTTGGATGAGTTCAAGCATTTTGCAAAAGTACATCCGTATCTTAATGCGCAAAATGTGACAAAAGTAAAATAGCACATACATACTTATTTATCCATATGTTAAAAAGCAAAACATCCAAACCCACTACTGAGAGGGATTCCTTGCATTCGGTCGGTCCTTCCTATTGACCGACCAGTCAGCCCCAAAATATTGAACGGACCGAAGGGCGAAGGATCGGGTTCATTCATTGCTTATGGGCTGACTGGGAGATCGCTATAATGACATGATGTCTGAAATGGTCTGTACTATTTTTTAACACATTAAACCGCACTTCATAGCTTGAAGTTAAGGCAGGGACTTTTTCAGCAAGGAAAATGCATCTAATTCTGTAATGCAGTCTTGTTTAGAATGGAACTCGAATATGTTTTGAATGGTAAAGTCTACTCAGTGTTTTCATACTCGTATAACTAGTTTTCAGCGAGTCTTGTGAAAAAAGAGACCGATTACATTTTTTATATCGTCCGCTTAACTACATGTTGAAAATTATACTGTTTAAAGGCCCGCTAACACTTATTTGAGACAAGAAGGACCATAAGGATGTAATGTATACTATTCTAGTTAAACATAAAATTATAAACAAAACATACTCGCATTATTCTAATATAACATAAAGTTATAAACAAAACATACTCGCATTATTCTAGTATAGCATCGAATATAAACAAAACATACTCGCATTATTCTAGTATAAGATCGAATATAATCAAAACATACTCGCATTATTCTAGTACAAGATCGAACATAAACAAAACATACTCGCATTATTCTAGTATAACATTAACAAGATATGTGGACCCTGAATACAATTATTCAGTTTCAACTGATTTTCTATTTTAAGTAATAGTGACTTGGACCTTGACCCTAGGGACCCCTTACGCAATCCCAGGAAAGGTATCCATAAACTCTTCATTTATACCAAGTTTGGTCAAGATATGTCAACCCTAACTTAAGTTATTTAGTTTCAACTGTTTTTCTATATTTAGTAACAGTGACCTTGACCTTAACCATAGGGACCCCAAACGCAATCCAAGGTATTCATAAACTCTTCATATAGATCAAGTTTGGTCAAGATATGTCAACCTTTTCTGAAGTAATTCAGTTTCATATGTTTAACTCTGCCCTGCCGCCCGCCCGAACAACGACGTTCGTCATTCTAATAACCAGGTTTCACAATGTGAAAACCTGGTTAAATATATACAAATCATACCCGCATTAACCATCATGTCGATAGTTTTTCCCATCTCTTCTTTTGAAGAACCGATTGTGAAAATATGTTTTTCTCCGGGAATGCTTGAGGCTATACTCTTCATGACCTTATAGCCAGACCGATCGGAGTACTCGGAATTCAAAGCGATAGCATATATCTCCATCCTGTGATTTTTCAGTTCGGTTGCGATTCTGATTGGGTCCCCACTTTGTGTGTACTTGCCTAAATGTGAATGAGAAATGTAAACGAAGGCTCGTTGTTTAGTCTTGATGTTTTACAAACTATATGAGTCAATTCGATGATTTAAATCAATGATATCTCTTTAATCTATTTATAAATAAATATAAACATTAACATGTATAGAAACAGTTTCACAAACAAAACAATGTCGTATATTTTTTTCAATCAACAAAAAGATATACAATTTGGTGAAATAGAGTTGAGGTCAAAAAAGGCGTTTAAACCATAGTATAGATCTTAAAGCTAAAGTTGATTGTTTTTATATTTTATATCTTTAAATGGTACACGGGTAGGCAAGACTTCCAAAACTTCATAAATCTTATGCAAAGTCTAAACGATGACCGAATAAAAATTATAGCATTCTTTGTAAATGTAATAATGAAACAAAAAGATAAGGAAAAAATGAATGTCAATAAGGAATCATAACTCTAAAGATTTTATGTTTTGTATTGTATGTGTTGTATTATGGGCCGGAGGCCTTTCTTTACAAATAAAAAAAATGAATTTGAATTTGAATATATTGAAGGCTAAAAGAACCTACTATTATTTCGAAAAGCACATCACTTCAAGACGTAAACTCACTTAACCTAATAATATTTCCATTAAACCCTTGTGTATATTGAAAACAAAAACAAAACATCTATGTATTTTCTTATGAGGATGTAAAAAGAGTTTGAGATGTAGCCCTCACACTACTTTGCTGTATCCTCTATTCTTTCATTTAAAACCGCATTAGTAATTGTTTTGTTATGTCAAAATGTGTAGCCTTTTACATCAATGTACAATGCAAAATAAGGTACTATAAGAGGTAGATTCAACAATGTTTTAAGGGTTGAACGTAAATGTAAACTATAACACAGAATACTGTTCAGTCAGAATTTCACTTTCTATTAACATGGAATAAAATCAAACTGGCCTAGCTCACTTAAATTTAAGAATTTGTTATCTTATCAAAATCTATGGTTATCAACAAATGTTGCTAGATTTATTTCCGATGCTATGAAATTTCGAGAGGAAAAACTATTATTTATTTCAATTCATATTTGTAATATTTGTATATATACGTGTGTGTTTTGGCCATATCGATATTTATGCTATGTGTAAATAGCCAAAGGCAAGATGCCGATTTGCAAATAAAAACTGGCAAAAACTTGTAAACTATAAATTAAAGAGTGGTTTGTAACTATCACTCACCATCGCTTATAAGTATTAAGATTTGCTGTGCCGGAACAACACTCTCAATCATGGGCTTTGTTGTAACGTCTGTATAAATTTCGTTCAAAGCCGTATTAAAATCGGTGCCATGTCCTATAATAAGAAGCAACACGCAATTAAGAAAAAAAATACAAATTACATTTATATTTAAAATGACATTAAATATATGCATAAATATATATACTGCAAGCCCAAAATGCATGCTTTCTTTTGTCACTAAGTGGATCATTGTCATGTTAAAGCGGCACTCTTATTCAAAATCAATACATACACATGTATTACAAACATACATTTCGAGAGATAAACCTTTCACTTCTTACTAAATAATACTTTATGGATAATATCAATTACTGATAACAAGATTGTAACAATGTATTTAAAAGCTGAAACGCAAGAATATTAAATAATTGGTGAGTGCTTAAAAAGTACTGTGATCTACTATCGTCTCATAAGGTAGAAATACCGTGTTTTCTGCACCTTTCTTTCAAATTTAACTCGTCATTCTTCATAGCAACCATTGTTTTTTGTCATTTATTCACCCTTTTTGGTATACCTAAACAATTGTATTAATTGTGGTTCATGTATTTTGGAGTAAGAGTGTATCTTGAATCAAACATAACAAATTGTGTAGAAATCGATTCTCTCTACACATTTGGCACAAATGATATCAACTCCAGGGCAACGACTTTGTTTTGCTAAAGTAAAAGTCAATTTGGCGTATCTCATGTTTCATTGCATATTAGGCTGATCACTCACACAAGCTATCAACGATTTGGTACTACTAGCACCACAACCTTTACCACCACACCAATCACCATCACCACTATCACCATCACCACCACCACCACCACCACCACCAACATATCTACTACTACCACTGTCACCATACCACAATCTCTTCTACTACCATTACCACAACAACAACCACCCAATCAAACCCACCACTACCACCACAACCTCAATTTACACTACTATTAATGCCACACAACCACTATTGTAAATAACACCCCTACCACTACCATAACCATCACCACCACCACAACAACCATCACCACCACCATCAGCATCACCATCGACACCACCACCAACTATTCTACTACTTCAATACCATCAGTACCACAACCGCCACAACCACAATCTCTACTGCCACCGTTGACAGAAACACTTCCACAAAATCCAGCCCACTACAAACACCACCACCACAACCTCAATTTATACTACATGTACAACAACTGCCAACTACACCACTTCAGTAAACATCACCTCCAACACACCAACCTTTACTACTTCCACGACGTCCAAATGCACAACCACAACCACCTTCCCCACCACCATTACAATCTCTATTTCTACGACTGCCACCAAAACAACCTTTTTTACTACCACCACCACCACCACACCACAATCTCTACTACTAGAACTACCACTGCCACTATCATCATACTACTTACACTGCCACCACCTACACCATCACCAGCGCTTCCACCATCCCCACCAACACAGCCTCTTCTACAACCACTGCTACCACCACTACAACTAGCAGCCCTTTTAATTGACTAAAGCGAATTCGCAAGGATGGATAAAAAAGCCGTTTAACGCTTGTTTCAATATTATTTATTCTTCATCAACCTTTATTTTTGGGATATGTAACTGTTCTGTTTCCAACACTCAAGAACTATACGTATAGCCAAAAGACGCTTAACCTTTCAATCAATTTGGCATGGCCTGAATGAACTGCTATACACAATACACAGCATTAATTTAAAACAGAGATTCCCTTACCTGTTTTACCCCTTATGCTCTCTAAGGTCAGGTTCTCTGTTGCATTCCGGGCATCTGTGTAGCTTTTAAAACGATATTCATCGGCCATGTTATGTTGATTGAATATCTTGACTGTTTTCGAACCAAAGAAATAAAGAGCCAGGCTTGTCCCTGTCCTCATGTTGTTGACATTTAGCTATAAAATTGAAAACTACTCGATCACGTTTTGTAGTAAATTCGTGTGAAAATAGAACCAATTGATTCAAAGCACTGACAAAACATCATCAATTGTTTAAATAACTTATGATTTAGAAAAAAAACATGTTAAATCTACAACACTTTGTTACAAGTGAGTATACACATTGCTCTCCGGTCATTACATTAATTTTATAGTTGCCGATAAAAACAAAGTGATTGAGTCTCTTAAAATGTGAAGTTTGGTATTGAAAAATATATCCAATTACAAATATAACGTATCGTTAGAAGTTTTATTTATACGATCGCTTGTTTGATTTTTTTGAAATTTTTATTTGAATTTGAATGCCTACCAATGGACTCAAAACTTTGCTGCACGTTGAATTTAAAGCGCCCTTGACAAGGTTTATCATATTTCAAGACACCCATCTACTTCATCTCTGACAACAAACGTAAGCATGGAGATTTGAGTCATTTTTAAATTCGGTCCTAGTTAAAACCAGTATGCTGTATAAGCAATGAAACAAACATGCATAAATACCAAAGCTTGTTTTTTAATAATACAAGGTAAACAATAGTGCCTGATTTCTTTAAATTGACACATGGCAGTGAATCAAAGCATGGTTATACCATCTCAGTCAATTGGCTACCTTCCATGTGTATAGGTTTTGAAGCTGAATGGTTTGCGATTTCAAAAAATAGGCTGAACGCGCTAGATTTACTTGATCTACGAATAATTGTTTTACATTTTCAAGGCATTGTTTGTACTCGTACACCGGATGTTGTCATTTTACCAAATACACAGTGGTTCCGTTCAACCAATTTTAGAAACGTCATTTTTCCCAAAGTTGTTTTATGTTTAGTACACAAGTGAAACCTTCTCCGAATATTTGGTGTTTGGATCGTGAAGCACTATAAATCAGTGTTACCTTGCATGCAAATTGGTCAAATGACTATAGAATAAATAGGAAAATTATTAAGTGGTCTGTAACCTGTAATAAATAACGATGTCGAAGCCTTCGGAGCTCTTCGGCCATTTTTATCGAACGCAACCTCGGATGTAGTTTGACGGTTTAAATACTCAAAGAGCAGTGTGTTTAAGTCCGCTGCATGGAGTAATTTTATCTAGCAGTTAAACTTTATGACCTAACTCTTTGAAATCTTAATTTTGTTTGCAATAATACATTACACTGGCAATCAATTTAAACATTATAATGATGATGATAATAATAATAATGATTAATATGATGATGATGATGAATACTTATTTTTATTATATTTATTATTATTATTAATATTGGGGTTACAACTTTTGAACGGTTGGCTTAACAAGGAGTCACTTGGATAACGAAGTATTGTGGTTACTTGTTCAGAATTTGTTTGAACTTTTAGAGTTTTCATTCCAAAAAAGGTTGAACTTACACTTGCATATAGCAGATGGATAAATTGAAGTGTTGCATTAAACTGGTTTTCATCAATGCTCTTTGAAACGTCAACTAGAAAATACACATCCACTCCACCTTCCAATGCCATATCTGAATCTCCGACGTTGATTGAAAGCCCATGTATTCCATCATAGTCAACTGAATGAGTTGGCGGCTGAGCAAGTTTTATGTTCTGTTGGATTTCATCTATGCGACCAGATAAGGCGACCTTGAGACGGTATCCGTCATTTGCGTTGAAAAGAGAAAATCCTGAAAAAAGGGAAAAATTTTACGATTGAAATAAATGTCTAATTGCAATATAATTTTTAATTGAATTAAGGCTGATGCACTAAATGGTAAATATGTTACGTCCTGCTTAAGAAACAAGAGTCTTGGGTTTCATTAAGACCAAATTATCACAATTTTGAAAACTTATAAATTTACTTTGATTTTAGTAGTGAGAGATTTTATGTTCCGCCTACATACGTCAAGTTGAATATGCAATGATGTTCATACATTTAAGGTCTTTATTTGATCTTGAAAAATATAATTTGGAATTATTAATTCCCTTTCCGTTACCTTGTTGAAGACTTCTGATGCTGTTTGAACCCCTCCAAACACTGCTGTTGCAACCCCTCAACTACACATTATATCCCCCACCCACCTTCTTCGTTTTTACTCCCTTTTATCGACGTTATTACCTTTCACCGTTGTTACACCATCGCTGTTTATTTCAACCCCGTTATCGTTGTAACGCTTTCATTCGCCGTAATTTCCCTAACAAACGCTATTGATTACATCCCTTGAATAGTTGTTACCCAGTTCAATTGTCATTGTTACTCTTATCTTGCCGTATAACCCCTCATTGTAATATTTTTACACCTGTCGCCCTTTTTACTCCTCGCATAACCTTTGTTTTACACTACTGTCATCCTGGGTAACTCTCCTATCGCCACTTTTTACATCCTTTCACCCTTAAATCGACAATGTGTGCACCCCTGTCGCAGTGTTTACTCATCAAATCACCGCTTTACCCATTTCTTCGAAATTGTTCCTATACCCACCACAGTTGCTTTCTTAACGCCGTTGTTTCCATATTGTCGCCGTCGTTAGCCTTCCAATTGCCGATAATTCCATTTTAGTCATCGTTATTAGTCCTTCCATTCAATTACTTGACGTTCTTATAACCACGGCATGTTTTAAAATGCTTTTCTTATTTTTACATTGATATCTGACTACAATCATAAAGGCTGATAAGACATATGCCAATATTTCTATCGACAATACATTTCAAAATATCATACTTTTGGATTGAAAGACACAGCAGAAGTAGTTCAGCAATTAATTATCATCTGCGATTGAACGTCTGCGTGTTTATTTTAGATAGCGCAACGCTTCCTGAGCTTGAGGTATGGAACACATTGTCGGTGCGATTGATCTTCTTACACACGATGACTGTTTTATTGACTATGACGTAATTTAGAGAAAAGAAGAAAACAACCAAGCGAATGTTATTAGCGCTTCGGGCAATTTTAAGGATTTAAAAAAAAATAATCATGGAGTTAAATTCCTTGACGGCTTTCATATCGGACAAATAATTTGACTATGTTCGCTTATTGAACCCCCTAAATCGTGGGTTATGAATAATTTCAGAGACAAAAGCACCTGTCTGTTAACGCCGCTCTTAAAGTAAACAGGGAAATATTGCAACAACTATTATACAGTAACATTGATGAGTACTACCTTATATATGTATTGTCAATATCATAATATTAACTAACATGGCAGGGATATTTCTCGAGTGGTGGGGACAAGTGTAAAGTTGCCAGCCCAGTCTTCTGGGACAGCGGGGATGGGGGGGGGGGGGGGGGTAAACTTGTTTACATGCGCATAATCTCAGACTTGACTAAACATGTATCAATAATTACAAAATAAAAGATATAGACCTCATCGGAGCTATTATCAACTTAACGCAATTGAGAATAAAGAAAAAACATCATATAAACTGATTAAGTAATTTCAAGTACTCAACATCCGTGACACTGATACAATGGCAATACCTAAACATTTGGCAATTTACAGATACGATATATAACATTACCTGTACAATCAAGCGGCTCTCCACTCCACAATGTATTCTTTAAACACACTCTGGTTGAGTTTCCTGCTATGGCTACACCTGACTTGCATTCAAATATCAGCATTGAGTTCACAGATACAACAGTAGGAAAAAGTGTCACTATAGCTTCTTCAGGCACACATGGAGCCGGACAGTGATCTCCTGAATCGAGATAATATTTCAAGAAGTAAAAAGAAATAATTTTATATTCATAGTGTGCGCAGAAACATCGCTATGCACTTTGATCACTATGAAATTAGTGCTGGTTGCGTATTGTCCGTCATGAATTCAATGTAGAATTGGACGGTGTAGGTTATTACATTAGGTGTGTGTATGAGTAACATGCAGTAGCATGAGTGCAATATTGTAGAAGGGGTGGGCGAAATCACTAAATCCGCTAGTGCATAGCGCTTTTTATATTTTTACCATTTGTTTAGAGTTTCACAAGCTAATTAAAGCAAAAACACAAGTAAGTTCTTAATAATGACGAGAACACTGATGATTCACATAACTTAAGGAACTCCCTCATGTTTGTTCACGTGATCGTATTCTCTTGGAATCATTGGATATAACTGAGCAAATCCTGGCCTCAAGTCAAATCTCAAACTTAATCTCAACTCATTTTACCATATAACAGCAAAATTTATTGAACAAAAAATGTCTTTTTAAACATTTTTAAACCGGATTCCATCACTGCATTTGTTGATTAAAACGTATGATCTAGATTCCAAGGGAAACATATTCTACAGCAAAAAATGTACAGTTCATGGCCTTTTAACAATATCTCAAGTATATCTTTATTCGATGAATAACGTCATAAATGCTAAGTCGGAAGGCAATATTTTGCTTCGAATGAAGACTTAAAACAAAGATAACTTTTAATTGTCTTCACCATTTGAAATAAAACAAAGGACAGTCTATGCCGATTTATGAGTCCCACCTTTGTATCATTACCAGACTTTGATTAAGTGATTAGATTGATCAAACACTTCGACAAACCGTTTTCCAAAATAATGTTTTGACAGCGCTCCGTCAGACGGCCGTTTTGTGAAAAGCTTTGTCGAAGTTAGCTTTGTTTTAAGACTACTTCATTCAAAGCAAAATGTTGCCTACCGATGTAGCATTTATGACGCAATTCAATTCGTGGTATTCACCCACTGATTTCGTACACTCGATTTTTAAAATCTGTCGTTTTTGCTCGTAATGATATAAAACATAGACCTCAAATATTCTCGGTAATCGGAATGTGTTTTTTCATCATTTTTGCAACGTTCTGCTAATACCAATCGCTTCCTCCTTCACATTAAGTTTTCAATCTATGTGACTTATTTTGTTTCAATTACTTAGTTTTTTTTAAAAATACTCAGGAGTGTTTAAGAATTCGATTTCTACATGACTTATTTGTATTACTCAATTCAGTCATGACAGAGCGAAGTGATGGATCATACACAAATATATATAGCAATGTACGAGTTAATCAGAAAGTCCAAAGAAAACGAATGAAAGACCGAAAGTAGTTCAACTTATAGGCTCTGCTTCTTAAAAAAAAGCATTGTAAGCAGGTAGCATTGTAAGCAGATATTGACATTACCTCGCAAATTGCATATATACCTAAAATACCTTAAACACATTTAAAATTCATTTGAAGAATTATAATTATAGTATATAAATTGTATGCCTACGCATTTCGATTACGGTTATAGATTTAAACATACCTGGTCGAACGCAACGGACACACTTGCCATCCCAACTTCCATCGTCTTGACATTTCCACTGCTTGGAACCAAACATTTCATAATCGTTGTCGCAAATAAATTCCACTACATTTCCTACGGTGTAGAAAAGCTGTTTGTTTCTTATATTCCCATAAATTGGAATCCGAGGCTCAGGACAAGTTATGACTGAAACAATAGTGCTGACAACATCGACAAAATTGTTAAAACACATGTAGAAATCGTTTTAATATTGTATTAAGTTAATGAAGTATTATATATGTATCGAAAAGGATTACCGTACTCCTGTAAGTTCAAACTGCAAAGAAAACGTTTACACACAAAACAAATAGAAAACTGTCTTATGTAATACCAGTATAAACATCTTATAAACACATATCGTAAAATAAGTTACATTATATTGCTTAACACAACACATGTACATTCATGCTGTTTAAACGGAATTGACCTTTCATTGATTTCCGACAAGAGTTTCGATAAAAAAATAATTTAAGTACCTTCGCATCTAATTTGATTGCTCTCAAAACTGTTTGCTGCCAGACACACCAACTTGCCTAAAGGTTTGAATCCTTCATTGCATGACAATTCTATGTATTCGTGATAATTATACACTTCTTTGTAGTTCGTTATATTACCATTGGCAATATACTGCAAATGTTTGGCATCGCATGTGATTTCTGAAAATGGAAGTCGTAGATTTCAAGCAAAAAGATGATATACAGTTTTCAACTTACTTGTATTCAGTACTACTGTTTGCAATTAAGGTTTTGAAGAATTTTATGATCTTGTATTTTTCTTCGCCAAAAACCACATATCGAATTAAGTGCATTCTCGTTGTCGTCTGCCGCCATCAGCGAGTTGGCGTATTATTTTACGTATCTTAAGGAACTATTTTCTAAATTGGCAAGCTCATTAACACACAGAGCATCCAAACATATACAATGACTTTGGTTCATTCCAGTCGGCCAATTAAATCCTAGCTTTAAATAACGATCACAGGAACGACACGGCGACCCTATGAACAGTTAAAACTGAATGCCAGAGGCTGCCGTTGGGGCGCTACACATTGACTCTTCCGGGAAAAGGCCATTGCGGTCGTGCTTTGTTTAACGGATTGACGAAAGGGTTTGCAAACTGTAGTATTTAATTATGTGTTTCCATGATCTGTGAACAATCTTCTTGCAGCCAGCTCTAGAATGTAGTTCCGAATTTTACTCACCTTTGCAATATCCGATACTTCCGTTTACAGTCCAGGTTCCGTTCAAGCTACAGACCATTTCTGTTGCAACGTCGTCCAATTCAGTATTATAATCATAAGTCAAGTACATTTCGTATATATCATCCATATCGTTCGTTGTAGCCTCCGTTGTCCATTCATTGCCAGAATCGTTTGGAAGGTATTCATACCTGTCAAAGTTTTTACATTTTTACAAAATGTGTTCCATTAGCCTTAGTTTAAATGACGTATACATATAAATGCTATTTTCAAACTCCACGCAACATTTACTCCCCTTTCTTGTACAGAGTTCACTGTTGTTACACGTGTCACGTGTTGATGATCTTTTATTTCTTATTTGTTTGATTAACAAAGTATTATTTTAATTTGAGATAAAGAACCTACCCTTTTTCACAATCAAGAGCGATTTTGTCTCCAGGTCTGAATAACGGCCGGACAGGGGTGTTGAGAAAGTAGTAAACGCCTTCATTTTGGTCGCTTTCTTTTAACTTAATTGGTTTTGATACGATATCACCAAACTGTCCTTGTGGATGTTCGCACAAGTTCCCTTCGATAAAATAAGACATTTCTTTTATTCGATAGTATAGATTAATATAAATGATATTGTGGACATCAGGATTTATCATGATTAACATTTGAGTGTTGGGATAAGAAAATCCTCATGCGCTTGTTTCAAATAAAGCAACTATAGAACCGTTGTATATACTTCCAAATATCCATTTCATGTTATCAGAGTTGATTTGTTTTACTTGTATGTAACTATGAAATAAAAAATGGTATGTGTTAATTATAAATAAAAAGGCCAATATACATTATGTCTTTCACAGAAGAATTGGATGACTTCAAACTGCAGAAAATATATTTTAACGAAAGTACAGTCAAACTCATTATTGATTGCAATGTATTTGAGATTGGTTTCACATATATTGACAGCACTCACCAATAATGAAATCCGGAAGTATTTTACCTGAATCATATGAACACACGCACACGCACACGCACACGTACACGCACACGCATACGCACACGCACACGCACACACACACACACACACACACACACACACACACACACACACACACACACACACACACAATAACCACTTATATAAGAAGATGCTGTGTTTTATTAGCTGTTGAAAACATTCTTTGAAGTATGCAGTTTATAAATATATAATCCTATGTATTTCTCTTTCTTTCCATCACCTTTTTCACAAAGTAAGCGGAAGTGTTGCCTAATCTAGGATTCTATATTTGATATTGTCAGCGTCATATTTTATATCAGCATGCTTTGCTTTTTCTGCAACTGTCCTGTGTATATTTATTAGTTATTTTCTAATGTTATCATCATATAACGTGTACTTTAAAAGCATATAGACTAGTTATCAAAAGCAATAAGTGCTGACGTCTTAGTTTTGCTTCCGGATACCACAGTGTTTGAGGATGGATGAGCGATTAAGGGCCTTGATATGACAAATATCATATATTATAATCCCTGACACATAAATCGTAACAAGAATGCATTTTATTAGACAAAACTCGTTTATTTATCAAAGTTTTTTTACCCAAAACTGTAACATGAATAAAGTAAAGCAACTCCGGTTGCACGTCATAATAAACAATTCACAGTATCACCGTATTGCCGTATCATCATATCAACGCGGCAATGAGGTGCTCGCATCGTATCACAATAAAATCAGTACTATAAGCCGGGACCTTGCCCTAGATGATGGCACATGTGAATACGCAAGATTGTTAGGCAGGCTATGCGGGATAGGGACTTGAACTCGAATCCCAATGCCAGTTTGGCCCATATTCTGTCACTGTTAAAGTGTTAGCATATGATTAATGCATGACTCAAAAATAACTGTTATAAATTTTGTTGGACATTGTATTCATTTCGATGGGATCAGTGCAATAAATCCCTGGCACGCTTGGCGACTACACGCATATGACTTTTTACTGCGAGGTTAAATTGATTTTGGTACGAGTGATAATAGGGTTTTGGCAAAAAGTATTGGAAGTTATAAATATTAAAATGTACGAGCAATGGTAATTATCGCTCTCCCACTACAGTGACGGTATAAAATAAACGTTTAACCACGATGTGCCGTATACCGGTGTTGTCATACACCACTGGCCAGCTCAAATGTTGCGCATCAAAAAGGTATTGAAAAAAGTTTAATATGTACGAGCTTATCGTACGTGCATCAAGGGGGGTACTCAAAAACTTAAAATGTCATTTCCTAAATTAAGTCACTTTCCTTATTTTAGTATCCCTTTAGTCATATGAAAGTAAAGATAAAGAATTTTTCAAATACATTATTTTAATTAACCTTATTGAAAAAAACATACTTTAGTGTTAAAATCACTCATTAATTTATCTTAATTTGCCTATGAAAAAATGAGAAATCGACTTATGTAAGGAAATGACTTAAGATGCTTTATGAATATCGCCCCTGTACTACAAATGGGGGGAACTTGTTGTACTTTTTAAATTATTAAGCTTGACAATCCGTTTGTTCATTCAAAATAGGGGGAACTTTCCGACCAATACCCATATTCCATGAAAGTTCATCTTATGCTCACAGAAAGGTAAAAGCACATATACATAGTTTAGGGCCAGTTTTAAGCAATAAAAATAAGATGTTTGGTTTAATATCGAAATCTGTCTCCTTTTTGCATAATTGAGTTTAAATCTGAGCTTGCTTTAAAGTTAAATACACAAATTCGTATATCGCGACAAAAGAAAAACAACAACAACAACATACACTGATGTTTATAACATCCACAAGACCTTTCAGTGCAATACGCAATGAAAGTATACAAAAATGTAATGCAGTTTTATATTATCATTTCTTTGTTCCTTCGAGTTTAAAATCCCATAATTTAATGATGTTTATACGAAATAAATGTTCCGTTCTTTTCTGTTCCTAATGTTCAGAACATGCATTTAGAAGCCGAATTCATCTCCGTTTTCCTGACATAGCCTGCATAAACTCCTAGAGAAACAACATATGTCACAACATATGTCCAGGTTTCGGCAACACATTTACATAGGGGCCTATCTTCCTTTTGCTTGTTTTAAGATTCCAGCACCGTAGTAGTTCCAGATAAGGGCTAAAAACTTTGAAAGTCTGCGGGGCTCATCAGTTTCCCCTTTTCTACAACACTGTTCACAGGTAATAAAAATCAAATGAAAAAAATGCTTTGCGTGGCCTCAAACTTTAACCCTTAATGCCTGTCATAACCTAAGCATATTGTTAATTGACGAATTGTTAATACTTATGCTAATGGAGCAATCTCATATCTTAAACCAAAGATTATCTCTTACAATATACAATCAAAAGATTTAGAGAAAACAACAAATATACAAAATAACTTTTGTTTGGCTGATAGATTGATTAATCAACCAATGTAATTCAACATATTATCAATGGTTCCCATTTATGCCCTAAGCCCATCCTGTGATTCAATGTAAACATGATACAATTCTGCCATTCACAGTAAATCACATTAACGTTGCAATCTTATTTAGAATTCAACTTTGCTCTATTTGAAACAGTAAACGCTTTTCATCCTGTTTTATAAATATGTATATGAAAAACTACAGAAAAAAGCTCAGTAGCCAAAAGTTTAAACATAAACACAATGAAATCGCACAGGATAAACGCCAGAGACATAGATCACAAAAACAAAACAAAAATATCACAAACAATAACATTGAACAACAGCACGTAACTTCACAAACAACACAGTGCATAAACATACCATATAAAAAGAACTAGGTCTGTTTATCAAGGATTCTTAGATAACCTTGATTTATTATTCTTTCAACATGTCATATCTAAAATTAGATACAATGATACCTAATTTCGATTTGTGATACTTAAGTTTGAAGACCTGCAGTTTACATCCTAGAATGAGCCATATAGACATACAAATCCTATTCAAAGTCTCTATATTGTATTGCTGGCTGACAACCTTATGATATTCGCACGTCCAGTCACCTATGCCGATATCTTTGTGACACAGTTACATAAGTCCCTTTGGCAATATTGCTCATTTTAAGTTTCCGCACGGTAAACGTTAATCAAGATGGGCAAATATGCATTTGGAACCCATTCATTGTTACTATCCCGCAAACGTGCCTTAAAATCCCAGTCCATTGACCTTTTTCATCACCTATGTCTATGTTTCAGCTATACATATCTATAGGTTTCTATGGTAACTTTGCTCGTTTGAAGGTTTCCACACCAAAACAAATTATATAAGCGAAATAGGCATCGGAAGTCGATTTCATGTCAGTTCACCACATAGCCAGCCTTAAATCATAGGGAATTCATATATGCAACTACCAACTGTCAGGAATCACCTCCACAGTTATATATGTCCTAAACGTATCCTTACGTATTTCACACCATCACAGTTAATGGAGTTACGAGTCTATTTCATGCCCCTATCTCGCATAGCCTGCCTTAAATCCTAGGTTATGCACATGTGCCATAACTTTGGGCAAGGCATGGGCTTCACATTGGCATTGAAAGCATGTTGTTAGACCCATATCCTGCCATACATCTTAGGTTATTCGCATGTTTGATCACCTATGGTCAGGTTTTGACTTTACAGTGACATAGTTCTACTTGCATATGTCTATTATAACGCGACTCTTGAGACTTAGTATACTGATATGACAAAATATGGAGATGTGGTTATAAAACCTCATCATCGCGGTGTTGTGGTGAAACGGTGATATGATATGAACATTTCGCACATGTTTTAAAGGAGCTTAATGCAGATCTAAGCCAAAATATTAAGAAAGAATCAAAATAGTAGAAACAAGAATGATTTCCTTTCCATTTAAAATTCACTCAAGGTTTAAACAGTGTACTCGGTTGAGTAAGAGTTGTTTTAAAAATTGTGTCAGCAAAAACATCTCACCTGGAATGCACGTGACATTTTGAAGGAATACATCGTCTCTCTGACCTCCATTCGTCCAAAGTCTTGTGTAAAAGGCGTATATTCCTTTCTTCCTAATGAATTTACACTCAAAATTTGCGTTTTCGAGCTGTTTCACATTACTTACAAAACCCTCACGGCAGGAAAACGTTGTTTTATCGCCTTCACTTTTGATAATATTTCCATTTTCAACCGAACACTTGGCTGGAACCAAGCGAACAGTAAAGTTATTATTAGTGACTTCTTAAACATTACTATAAGGGTTTACAATACTATACAATTTGTAGGTAATGAAGCTAGCTGCTAAAGGAATACATTAAGTGAACGGCGTCGCGTGATTTTACTGACATATATTGGCTTTTATTATTAAATTGGATATTTTTATATTGCGTGAAGATCGGTGTTTACTAGTGCGACGGTGTATTGCGCATTTGAATACTAAATAAGACGTCATGCACATGACGTCATTACAACAGTACACTATTGAAATGGATCGCAACATTAACATATTTATATTACAATTAGCTTATGATTTATGTTGTTTTCCTAACAAAGATGATTTATGGAACATGAATAAAGCAAAAAAGCTTCACTTTTTGTTAATTTTAGACTATAAATTATATCAAAATTAGCCGGGACGAAATCCGTGCTTGCTATAGAAACATGAGTAATCTCATAAATCGTCAAGAAAATGAAATGATACGCAAGTGAAAATCCTTTTACAGAATTACGTTTGGAAGGAAGACCTTTTGAAAAAAAGAAATTGTCTGCATTTTTTTATAAAAGATTTTCATTTTGAACAAAAATATCCGAAGGCAAAAATCGCGCGATGTGGCTCAAGTTTTAGCACCCATAAAGATTATCCCTGCTGGGTTTCACGTGAAAAAAGTTAAATCTCACATAAAGACTTTTTTCTTCTTGTGGCTTAAGGCCCGATATTCACTAACTAAAGTGTGAGTTTGAGGCTCGGGCTCAACATAATTGAAGTTTCAAAATGTCTGTTACATAACTAATTTGGACAAAAAAGTGTACCTGATTATAGAACCGACTGTTTGTAACATATACCGTAATTTTGATCTTACACATTTCTGTAATAGCGTTTTGACACCATAATTAAAATTTGGCTTTTCTGAGTCTTAGTTTGTGACTGATGTTTATAAATACAGGTGCAGCGGTTTGTGTATATATGTTAATGTAAATGATATAATAATATATAGAACATACATGAAAAAAGTTAAGTAATCAAAATACAGAATCGCCAAAATTAATTAACAAAAATAAAAAAATCAATATTTTTTAATTTCTAATTAAAACAACAAATCAAGAAAACATAGATTAATCAATAAATCAATGGAAATCATCTAACAGCACATAATCAATATCAAATAATATAAATCAAATAACCAATTAATCTTCAATACAATATGTGAAGGACCTTTTAAATAAGAAATATTACTTACATGATAATGTTATTACAAAGGATTTCTCTTATATAATAAAACCAACTGACCTTTTCTTCTAAAGCCGTTAACAACGTGAAATGAAATTAACATCAACACAAAAACAAAAGCCGTGTACATCTTTGCACTTTCAAAACGTTGAACGCTGTAAAGAAACAGCACCAAAATGAAACATTAGATTTCTTAGTTTGATAATGATTCCATGGAAAATATTTTGGAAGATAAATTAAAATAATTGCCTTAGAGGTTGACTTTAACTTCAATTCTCACCAGAACTCCTCGAGGTTTTTTCTTAGATAATTTTCAGATATATTCGTTGGCGTTCACCCAACATCTGCTTCTAGTATGCTTAAACGAGCACGGATTGCAGGTTTATTTTCTAAAAGCTTGTAAACAACTTACGAAGAAAGCGGAGTATGTTACGTCCTTGAAAACAAATAGGTAAGTCGGCCAGACACGCTCACTTTTCACCAAAATATCTAATTCTAGGACGCAGTTTGAAAAGTGTTTATCTGATTTAAGGACATAACTATTGATATTTCTGATAACGTATAAATTATTACGAAAAATTAATATTGTTTTCGGAAAATTAAAACATGTTGTTTGATTTAAGTGGGTCTCCAGATAACGCTTCACAATCACGTACTCTGTGTAATCGAGGGAACCAAGGATAACGCGTCACAATCACGTTCTCTGTGAAATCGTAGGCACCAAGGCTAACGCTTCGCAACGAAGCCTGCTGTGTAATCGAGGGACCCAAGGGTAACGCTTCACGATGAAATACGCTGTGTAATCGAGGGCACCAAGGCTAACGTTTCACAATGAAGTCCGCTGTGTAATCGAGGGAACCAAGGCTAACGCTTCACAATGAAGTACGCTGTGTAATCGAGGACACCCAGGGAAAACCATCCATACGTTTACCCTGCATATTATATATATCAATCAAAACATAATTTTCAGACAAGGTCGTATTTTATTATTAACTGACAAAATTATCAATCTAAAATGATTCATCTTACCTAGCTAACAGTTTTCATGCGTCACATGCATGCAGATGACTTGCAAAGTTGCTGAAATATGAAAACGAAAATTCACTGTCACTTACAGTAGGAAGTTTATCTTTCAAGGCGGAGGAAGTTATCAGGTGAGCCGAAGGCGAACCCGATGAATTCGGCAGCCGAGCCAGATAAACATTCTTCATCCGCGACACTAACCTAGTATTCTATTTATCATGTTAATTTGTTTATTCAAACATTATAGATAACCTTAAAACTATCAAGTATTTTTAAAAATAAGGGGGGGGGGGCAAATGTTTTTCCCCTGATGACGTCGACACAATCGGTATCAATGTCTCAATGCGCCCTCCGAAATAGTTTTCAAAACTGTTATATTTTCAATACGTTTAAAGTGAAACGTCAAAACATAAAAAGCTATTTAAAGTGCAAAACTTAGATCAGTCACTCAACATTTTCTTATCATGCAGCAATTATTTCGCAAGGCATAAACTGTACACAGGTCATGGGTCAAGATCACAAACAATCGCCACATGTTAAATGTTTAATTCATGTTGAATTTAAAGGATAAAGTGTTAGATGTTCAGAACTGCACCGGCAAATAGATCATTCATTCCTGTTGTTAGTGAGATTTTGTCATTAACCACAGAAATGAAATTAACAATCGTTTAATGCTACACAGATTTCAGCATTTGTGTGTGTAATAAGAGTAAGTGTAGATTTTCTGGCTGATTTTACTTGCCAGTGTCATTATTATGCTGAGTGATGGGACTTTATGGGCGAGTGATTGATGAGGTCGGTCGTTGGCGGACTATTGATAAGATAATGAAGCATTTTTTGTGCTTTTAATTTGACATTTCAGAACAAAAAAAAGTCTGTTTTCGCGGCCACATGACCAACTGACTGTAGATAAACATCACGTGATCTACTATCCTTATAGACTTAAATTTACACGGCACCTTGTTATTGGACCGATTTATATGCAAGTGACAGGATAAAGTATTTGATTGTGTTAAAAAGGAAAATGTTACTTAAAAATGTATAGATGGTTAGAACTTGGCATATTTTGTGCTGTATATGGTATAATGTGAAGGTTGACAGTTAATGTGAAACTACTTTGCATGACGTACCAGTGTATCCAATACAATCTTGAAAACCGAAAAATTAAAGAGTAATGGCCTTATCGATGGTGCTGAATATCCGTATGCACTGATTCCTGGGGCATGCGCGGTTCACTGTGCCGCTGGCGTAAACTCATATCATAATACTCGTATGTTAGGTATAAGCCAAGAACTGCGATTTTGATTAACACAATGATAAAGAAACTTTATCAAAAGAAAGTGAATTAAAATGATCGACAGAATGTTTTTCATCCTGATCTTTGGATTATTATGCACGAGTTTCCATGAGGGTGTTGCAGGGTAGGTTCTTTGTGTTAATTCATTACCATGTTTGAGGTGACAGATACTTTAATGTATTGTATTTTATAAAATACTCGCAAAGAAGCAGAGTGGCACACACGAGGCTATTACAAACATTGATTGTACATAGCGTTGTTCACCCTTGTGTACTCCGTTAACATGTTTTAATACTTTATGATAATGCAGAATTTTCTCTTCGTACAGGCTTAATGTAAAGCACGTTATACTGTTTTGTTTTCGTCTATAAACATGCACATGACGAATAAACTTCAAGTTTCAATGGCGAGGTGTCAAGTGTCGAGGTATGGTGACAACCTTGGTGTCGAGGTATTGTAATAACCTTGGTGTCGAGGCATGGTAATAACCTTGGTGTCGAGGTATGGTGATAACCTTGGTGTCGATGTATGGTGATAACCTTGGTGTCGAGGTACGGTGATAACTTTGGTTTCGAGGTATGGCGACAACCTTGATATAGTGTAAAGAGTTAACTTTGGTGTCCAGCTATAGTGATTACCTTGGTGTCGAGGTAGAGTGTTAAAGTTAATGTCGATGTATTCTTATAACCTTGGTTTCGAGGTATGGTAATAACTTTGGTGTCGAGGTAGATTGATAATATTGGTGTCGAGGTATGGAGACAACATTGGTGTCAAGGTATGGTGGTAACATAGGTGTCGAGGTATGGTGATAACCTTGGAGTCGAGGTATAGTGACGACCTTTGTGTCGACGTATAGTGATAACATTGCTGTCGAGGTATGGTGATCACCATGGTGTCGAGGTATAGTGACGACCTTGGTGTCGACGTATAGTGATAACCTTGGTGTCGAGGTATGGTGATCACCTTGATATCGGGGAATAGTAATGACCTTGGTGTCGAGGTATTGTGATAACTTGGTGTCTAGATATATAGATAACCTTGGTGTCGAGGTATGGTGATAACATTGGTGGTAAGGTATGGTGATAACCTTGGTGTCGAGGTATGATGGTGATAACATTGGTGTCGAGGTATAGTGGTGATAACCCTGGTGTCGAGGTATAGTGGTGATAACCCTGCTGTATGGTACAGTGATAACATTGATGTCGCGGTAAAGTGATAAACTTGATGTCGAAATATGGTCATAACCTTGGTGTAGAGGTATGGTCATAACCTTGGTGTTGCGGTAGGGCGATAACCTTAGTGCCGAGGTATGGTGATAACCTTGATGTCGAGGTATGGCCATAACCTTGGTGTCGCGGAAGGGCGATAACCTTAGTGTCGAGATATGGTGACAACCTTAGTGTCGAGGAAGATTCATAATCTTGGTCTCGAGGTAAGGTGATAACCTTGGTGTCAAGGAATAGTGACAACCTTTGTGTCGAGATATGGTGGCAACCTTGGTGTCGAGGTATCGTGATAACATAGGTGTCGAGCTATGGTGACAACTTGGTGGCAAGGTATGTTGACGACTTTAGTGTCGAAGTTTGGCGATTACATTGGTTTCGAGGTATGGTGATAACCTTGGTGTCGAGGTAAAGTAATTACCTTTGTGTCAAAGTATGGGGATAACCTAGGTGTCGAGGTAGATTGATAATCGTGGTATCGAGGTATGGTGATAGCCTTGGTTTCGAGGTATGTTAATAACCTTGGTGTAGAGGTGTGGTGATAACTTTGGTATCGAGGTATGGTGAAAACGTTGGTGTCGGGTTATGGTGATAACCTTGGTGAAGTGGTATGGTATTAACCTTTGTGTCGATGCATGGTGACAACCTAGTCGTCGAGGTAGAGTGATTATCTTGGTATCGAGGTATGGTGATAGCCTTGGTTTCGAGGTATGGTAATAACCTTGTTGTCGAGGTAGAGTGATAACCCGGGTGTCGAGGTATGGTGAAAACATTGGTGTCGATGTACGGTGATAACATACGTGTCGAGGTATGGTGATAACCTTGGTGTCGAAGTATAGAGATACCTTGGTGTCGAGGTAAAGCGATATCCTTGGTGTCGAAGTATGGTGATAACCTTGGTTTCGAGGTTTGGTGATATCCTTGGTGTTGAGGCATAGTGATACCTTGGTGTCGAGGTATGGTGATAACCTTGGTGTCGAGGTATGGTGATAACCTTGGTGTCAAGGTATAGTGATAACCTTGGTTTCGAGGTATGGTGACTGCCTTGGTGTAGGGTATAGAGTTAACTTTGGTGTCCAGTTGTAGTGATAAATTTGGTGTCGAGGTAGAGTGTTAAATTTGGTGTCGATTTATTGTTATAACCTTGGTTTCGAGGTACGGAAAAAATCTTGGTGTCGAGGTTGAGTGATAAAATTGGTGTCGAGGTATTGTAATAACCTTGGTGTCGATACATGGTAATAACCTTGGTGTCGACGTATAGGGATAACCTTGGTGTCGAGGTATGGTGATCACCTTGGTGTCGGGGCATAGTGATAACCTTGGTGTCGAGGTATTGTGATAACGTTGGTGTCGAGATATATAGATAACATTTGTGTCGAGGTATGGTGATAACCTTGGGGTCGAGGTATGGTGATAACCTTGGTGTCGAGATATTTTGCTGAAAACCTTGGTGTCGAGATATGATGGTGATAACCGTGGTGTCGAGGAATGATGTTGATAACCTTGGTGTCGAGGTATGATGGTGATAACCGTCGTGTCGAGGTATGATGGTGATAACCTTGGTATCGAGGTATGATGGTGATAAACTTGGTGTAGAGGTATAGTGATAACCTTGGTGTTAAGTAGAGTGATAACATTTGTGTCGAGATATGGTGACAACCTTGGTGTCAAGGAATAAGTTATAATCTTGGTGTCGAGGTATAGTGATAACCTGGATGTCGAGCTATGGTGACAACCGAGGTGTCAAGGTATGGTGACGACCTTAGTGTCGAAGTATGATGATAACATTGGTGATGAGGATCGGTGATAATCCTGCTGTAGAAGTATGGTGGTTAGCTTGTTGTCGTGATAATGTGACAACCCTGGTGTCGAGGAATGGTGATAACCTTGGTGTCGATGTATGGTGATAACCTTGGTGTCAAGGTATGGTGATAACCTGGGTTTCGAGGTATGGTGATAACCTTGGTGTGTAACCTTGGTGTGGAGGTATGGTGATAATCTTGGTCTCGAGGTATGATGATTACACTTTATTTCGAGGCCAAGGTTGTCACTATACTTAGACGCCAAGGTTATCACCATACCTCGACACCTAGGTTATCACCATACCTTGAAATCAATGTTATTACTGTACCTCGACACCAATGTTGTCACTATACCTCGACACCAAGGTTATCACCATACCACGACACCAAGGTTATCACCATATCTCGACACCAAGGTTATCACCATACCTCAAAACCAAGGTTATCACCATATGGTGACAACTTTGGTGTCGAGGTATAGTGATAACCTTGGTGTCGATGTATTGTAATAACATTGGTGTCGTGGTATGGTGATAACCTTGTTGTCGAGGTATAGTGACAACATAGTGAGGTATACTGATAATTTTCTTTTCGAGGTATTGTTATAACTTTGGTGTCGAGGTATGGTGATAACCTTGGTGTTAAGGTATGGTGGCAAACTTTGTGTCGGGGTATGGTGACATTCTTTGTGTCGAAGTTAAATGATTACCTTGGTGTCGATATATATTTGTAACATTCACTTCAAAGGTGTCTAGTTACGCATCTGTATCGATTGAAATTCAGAGAAGCATTCGAACCTGCATGCAGTACTCATGTTGAAGACTAATATATGCTCAAAATTATTTAGATATTTTGAATAAGATATATTATGCGTCCGTTAATGGTTTTCCTGTATGAAAGAGCGGTAACGATGGCGTAAAATACATTTTATGTATTTGGTTAGCCCACCGGAGCACGAAGTGATCAAGCATGAGCATTTTAATCGCCTTAATTTGTGAATCGTCCGAAACAGAAAGTTCGTTACATCTTTAAAATTGAATGTCTAAACCAAACTTATTCAAACTTGGACATAATGTATATGGCCACTCGATATCGACCACAAATATTGATTATAAAGTTGGTAATTTGCCAAATCTGACCACTTGGTATAGCTCTTGATTCTCTTTGATTTCATTTATTTTCCAATCCTAATCATATTCAAAGGGAAACATTTTATACCAAACATCAAGTTCAATTCTGGACCAAATTAGAAAACAAATTCAAGAGTTATTTGCTCTTGACTTATCATGAAATAATGCCGTATTATCCTTGTTTACGCGTTGGCACCCTCACTTTTTAAAGAATCAAAATCATATTAAAAAGCCAATGGACGACCATAAGAATCCGGCCAGGTATTATTAAGTGCCATGGCTTGACCGGTATAACCATTAATTCATAAAAAACCCCGTTCTACACCTCGTCCACACTGTAGCGCCTTCATTTATTCACCAATCCTTATCATATTTTAGTTTTGTTATAGGCAAAAGGCAACAATTATATTTTGAGTTGTATGCGCTTGATTTTAATGTTTTTAATTATCATATTTTTACTTGTTTACACACTAACAACTTCATTTACCGATCCCGATCAAATTTAATTAATATAAAACACATTCACTCTTGTGAACTTAATAAAAGGTTTAATTTTCACAGTAGCGTCAGAATTATTGTCTTTGTAAGTTGTAGGTCAAGTATGAAACATTGGTTTTATCGTGTAAAATAGTAGGACATTAGGTCAAATCACACTCAAATCTGATCAAAACAACAACATTGCTTTGACCACAGTCACATATATACCTTTCGTGCCAACTTATTTATTTTCAGATCGCCGCACTGGTACGTTTTAGGACCAAATGTATTGAGACTAGAAATTGATGAAACCTTTCTCATTGGATTCTTCGGTGAAGAGAGAAACCAAAATATAAAGGTAATAATGTACCATAAATTAAACCTGATTAACGCATGCTCCATTTGTTATCAGTTGAAATGGAAGATGGATAATATGTGCAGGTTAAGTATTTATATGAAAAACTACAGAACCAAGTCCAGTTGAAAATATCAAAATAGCAAACCTTCTTGTACGTGTTTTTAGAATAAGCCTGCAATTTGTCCATTCTTCAAATTTCCAGTTTTATATCAGCTGATTGTGATGTTCATTTCAATAGGTCAGCACAGCTAAGGTCGATCAAGCCTCGGAGCAGTTTCACAAGAATCTCGGCTTGAATGACCCTAGCCATTTCGCGGGAGTAATAAACATTTCTCAGCAAATAAAGTTAAACAAAACGTTTATTTTTTTTCCTTGTCTCACTGCTTTATGACCTTTATCGAATGTAAACATCCGGTACGGGTAGTACACATTACTGAAACACGGAAGGTGTCATTTATAGTAAAACTTTTTTCACTTTTATTGCACCGATAGTTCAATTTTAATCCCTTTAAAGCTTTTTATGTTAAAATGTTTGCCTACCAAGTGTACGGCGGCCATTTTTATTTTCGTAAAAATGACGTCAGTGTGCACGTTTTTGTCTTCGTCAGACAATGATGCCATAATCGCCCTGACGTGCCGTGATAATCAGACGGGCGGATACGATAATCATTATTGCGGGAACGAATTTCTATAGTAAAATGTTTTTGCAATTGTGACCCTTTTTATAATTAGGAAATGTGTCCTTTGATGTCACTAAAAACATGAAATTGGGATAAAGTTATGGTAGACGTGCGTGCATCTGTAAAATCTTTGAGTTATTGACTTCAAACTTCATGTACATATAATCCTCATTGAGTAGAAGTAAAATGCACATAAACAATCAGTTAGAATGCAGTATTTTTGATTATATAAATATTGTTTTTGTACGGAGCTTTATTCGAAGGTTTTTGAGGTAATAACTTCAAACATCATTTATAGATAGAGGTCATTGGGCTGACGTGCAGTGAACACTACTATAACTCTGGGTGTATTACTTTATTGCTATTGCACTTAATTTTGATCAAATTGTTTTCAGTGCAGAACTAGAAAAGTCATTCCGATATTGACTTCATTCTTTTTATTCACATAATATGAACCAAGGCGCTGCCTCTACCGTCTTGAAGTTTTATGAAACACGTGTTCTACAATACATCGCGGCCGGCATATTTGGCCTCTTGGGCCGTCAAGAACAACTAGCTATTTTATATAGACAAGTCGAAATTCTTTTCCGTACATGTTTTTAAAGTTAAGCACAGAGCCTTAATTTATGAATATTCATATGACAAGGACAAAGAGGCTTTTTTGAATGTGCTTTTCAGCTGTATAATTATTTTGATATCGGGTCTACAGTCCAGTTACCAGAAAATCATTTTTTGAAGAAGTAAAAGATACAGACCATTATTTGTCCATGATTTAATGAATACTAGTATGATAATACAGGCATATCTCCATTGTTCGCCATCGTCCTTGCCACATACTTTGCATGATCTCTCAGTATTTTGATTAGTAATTAAGACCATAGAGAAAGAAATCGGCTAAGTAGTGTGAAGGAAATCGTTCCTATTACCAGATGTAAATCCTTATAAGTATTGGTCTTTCACACATTCCATAAAGCAATCAGTAAGTATTTCACAGTTTATTTATGAGTCCTTAATTCACATAGATACACTATATACATACATTTATAAACTAAAGCTATAAAATATGAGATTAATATGCACATGGCCATTGTAAATCATGAGCATTCAGCTGATACTCAAGATATTTTTAAAAAAAGTACAAGATGAGTATATGGTCACCTTAGTGGAAGAACTCAATATCTGCTTCTATATATATGTACAGTTCTGGGTTATTGAACTAAGCTGACGAAATTTAATGTATTATTATATTCTTGTAACAATAACATTCAATACTCATATTTGAAGATTTAACTTCAACACTATCCATTCATAAAATATGTCCATTTAACTGCAACATCAGTAAAACATTCCTTTGACCAAATGCATGAGTATAATCCCTGATTAACAGTAAATAAAACAATTCTTTTTAACATCACATGTCAAAAGCATCACATTTGAAAACTAGAGGCCCAAAAGGGCATATGCTCTACTGGCTGTGTTTGTGTGGTCAACATCACTGTTTTCGAAAAGAACCAACCCCTTATGGGTATCTGAATACTCAAAACTGAAGACTGTATCATGTTCGCAAGCATTTATTACACAATAGCATTTATTATACTATCATGGCCCATAATCTAATCATTTCAAGGCCTATAATCTAGGCATGCATGGGCAGATCTAGTTGGTTTTCAAAGGGAACCGAGCTCTTATGGATATGTAGATACTGTACAAGTTTCATCGAGATACAAACAAAACTGTAGGCTGTATCGTGTTAATGAGCAATTGTTTACAGGATTTTTATACTATAAAGGTCCATAATCTAGGCATGCATGGGCGGATCTGGCTGGTTTTCGAAAGGAATTGAGCTTTAATGGATATGTAGATACTGTACAGGTTTCATCAAGATACAATTAAAACTGAAGGCTGTATCGTGTTAACATGAATTGTTTACAGACACACGGACGCACATACTACGTACACATTACCATCGCATAAGCTCTTCTGGCCTTTGGCCAGTAGAGCTAAAAACTATATTGTTTACACAGAAAAAAATAAAAATAAAATAATAGTTAAGGAAAAATATGAATGCAATAAATTGCCCATTGAGGGAAGAGTCAAACATAAGAACATTACTCAACTTTTAATTTTTTTCAAACCAAAAGATTTAAGGGGTTTACTTCCATTTTCAAAAACTAGTAACTAGTATATTTTTTAAAGCACATTTCAATTTCTGCAATATATTTCCATCACATAAGTGTTTTGTTTATAGTAAGTATAATTGTAGAATAAGTCTGTAATTAGAAAATAAATATATAGAAAAAGTAACAGAAAAAATGCATGGATTGTTTTTTAATTGAAAAGTGAGCCTTACAATTTTCAACAAAAATGTTTTATTATTTGAATGTGGAGGGCAACATAAGTGAATGAATAAGTTAATGCTAAAATATATTGAAGGCTTATACTAAGAATAACTGATAATCTATTGAAAAAGAATGGATTGAAAGTAACAACATGGTCTTAATTAAGCAGTGTAATGTACATGTTTGTCAAGTTTAGAAGTTGTTAATAACTTTCCTGTTCATGAACTAAAGCAAGTATTTTTTTTACTTTTGATTGTTTTACTTTAAAGCATTGATATATATTAAAGAAAAATCCATTAATTTGAGGTTGTCATTTCTGCACACACTTGATTATGGAGGAAAATATCTAAATGCCATAAAAGTTTTGCTGTTACTTAAAGCTGCACTTTCACAGATTTACTTTTTTAACAACTGTTTTTTATTCTGTGTCTTGGAATTAGATTTTATTTTGCTTAACAGTGATGAAAGACTGCTGACAAAAGATCAGCTCGCAGATTTTCATATTCCCATTCCAAATTTAATGTTTTATGGCTTACTAACGGTTTAATAAAAATCCATAAAACATCGTTTTTGGGACGGAAATATGAAAAGCTGCGATCTGATCTTTTGTCAGAAGTCTTTTATCATTGGTTTGCAGATATTTATGCAAAAGCTTGTTCGTTAAAAGACAAAAAATAAAAAAAAGTTGTCTGTGAGAGTGCAGCGTTAATATCAGATATCACAATAAATGGAAAAAAAACAGGTACACATGTATCACACATGTCAGAAAATAAAAAGCTGTTTAATTTCTGATAAAAATAGGATAGAAACTCTATCCCTAAACTATGACAAAAACAGTGCTATTACTTTGATACAAAGTCTTCTTGATGATTTTGTTCATATATATATATATATTGCATGGCTTCCAGTGTGACAGTACATATTGTCAACATGAGGGATATACTGTAACAGTAACTGTAACAGTATTTACCCGAATGTTGACAATATGTACTGTCACACTGGAAGCCATGCAATATTTATTTAATTATACCGAACACAGTTACATTTATATAAATATATTATATAAGAATTTTACCATAACACAACTTTCAAGTTTAATCAATTCATTCTGTAATTATTGTTTGTTTACAATAGCTGTCATTTTGTTGGAAATGTCGTTTAGAAATAAGGCAAACACCGGTTGTAACCAGATTCACAATACATTTTAATACATGTAAACAAAGCATACATTTTAATATATTTAATACCACCTCAAACTTGGGAAATCAAAAAATGCCTATTTTTAGACGCGCATGCTATGTGGCGTGAGACCACAGTTATTTTTACTATATGTTTCATATAGACACTTACCTGGCTTCTCACTTTAAAACAGTCCCAATTCAAAAACAAGTAACTGGCTGCTGTGGAACATTCCAAGACACAAAATTTAATCCCAAGAAAACTTAGGGTTGACCATTGCGTTTTCTCTCAAAATTGAGAAGTAATACATGACACTGAGGTCAAGACGAAATAATGCTACAAACAACCAATTTTCATAGTTCCACAGGCAATGATTTTTCCAATTTTTACTCTGAAAACTATCAGTTTTTGCAATATAGTGTCAAATTATGTTAAGCTCTATGCAACAGCGCCACCTGTTTCTTCTCTTTCATTTAACTTTAATAAAATATTGATACTTGAACACAAGCACTCTTTTTCTGTATTCACATCCGGATCTTGGTCAATAGGGGGCAGATAATTGTGGTCTTCAGCCTATTTAAGCAACATATTTTCAGAAACATACTTCAATACTCCTGTAGTTCAACTTCAGGCTATATGCAACACATACTGAAAGTTTAACAATGATATATTAAACACTAAATGAATGAGACAAGTATTAGCACCTGTGGTATTTTCATAAAAAAAACAGAAACGGCCATTTCCCTCAAATGGTAAGCCGCAAACCTTTGAAGAGCCATTATTTCCTTATGCATTGGAATAATTTGACGAAGTAAAGTTTTCCTTGTAGCTTTCAATAGTGTTTATAGAACAGACCACAAAAAATGGCCTGCTTACTCTTTTAAGATTTTTTTCTAAGCAAAATAAGGTTCTTCCACTTCATTGGCTTAGTGTTTTATATAAAAAAAGACAAAGAGCCAAACTGAAATGCTTCAACTTGTCAAAATTCTGCTTTTCTGGCCCACTTTTATACAAAGGTAACAGAACTGTTCAGTTTAACAAAGTAAATTTAGTGATTATGTGTTTATAGACAGTCTAAACACCACTATATGCCAAATTGTATGCTTCTTGGACAAATCTGCCACTACTGTTACAGTTTTAAAAAGGCCTGTAAACACTCATTTGAGGCATACACAATCTTTTATGTAGTCATAAATGTGATAAATATGCAGTAAAGTTCATGAGTTCAAGGATTTTCAGGACAAATTTTATGAAATATATAGTCTTTTGGACATTTTGCAATCAGTTATTAACAACTCAAAATCTCATCTTATTGAGTACCCAGATGCATTTTGAAAGCATTAAAACCAGACATGCTAAGAATTTCTTCTTACTTGGAGACGGTATTCCTTTCTCGGAAATCCTTGCCGAGAGCCAGTATGGAAAACCACACGAGACCACATTTTGACCAGCACTGGTTCTTGTCCTTGAAAATTCCTATTTGGCTACAGCAACCAGGCTGGCTATTGAAATAAGCAATGAATTAGGGTTTTTAAGACATTTATAATGTATAAAGGTTGTTTTTTAAATGCATGAAGGGAAAAGGCTCTAATATTTATGAAAGCGGCTCACTTTTTTAGTTCTTTTGCCTTGAGAAATGTCAAGTTTTTCAATGTATAAACTGAATAAATGAATGAATTTATATGAATTAATTAATGAATTAATGAAAGATGGCATTATTTCTTTAAAATAGAGATCCCATTGTGTTGCTGTGATTATTGAAAATCATATGCACACTAATGCACCAGTTAATTGTAACCACGGTCCCCTCAGGTCTGGGGATATACCGGGAAAAAGGGCCGTGTTTCTACTTTCAAGGTAGCCCCGCAGGGCCGGGTGACCGTGGAGATTGGGCCTTATATAGAATTTCTGGGATGCGGGGGCATTTAGCCGGGGTTTAACCATCAGTTCGTCCCCGCAGGCCGGGATTTTACCCGGGGTTGGCTGGACCAAAAGTCAAAGTCCCGGCTATTCCCCGGACCTGGGGGGGGGGCGTGGTTACAATTGACTGGTGTATAAATAAAACATCATTCTGCATCAAATGTGTAGTAAGTTTTGATTAATTGGTTATAGAATTTGCAATTAATGTAATGTTTGCTTGAAAGAGCAAACAAAATGTGCGAATAGATGCACGATACAGACCAAAGACTAATACAAGTCAGCAGTTTCATTAGAAAATAATATTATTTATAATTATCATAGCCGCACCAGAAATGATTGACAAACAACATGAAAAAATCATTAGAAATGGAACAAACAGTATCAATGGTCTTATATGGCCAAACTTACTCACTTTATACTTCAGTTTGGATACAATTTTCCATTATAAGATCTTGAAGTGCTAACAAATTTTAGCATGTCAGCATGTTGGCATACACCAAGTACAACTCGGCCGGGTGGCTGGCGCTGTCTGGTTGGTTCATCATCATTTCCTCCCGGGTCTGTTTAAAATAATAAGAAAGGAAAATAAATAACCGCACAACACCTACTCAAACATACAATCATTGACACCCTTATAGCCTATTCAACATACTCAATCAACACATTTCCGGCATACCAGTTTAAATTGATGGGATTCAATATCTATTTGAGAGCTGGCTTTAATTTCAAACAGTAAAAATATATCAATATGTTTGAAATAGTGAAAGATTGTTTTTATTGTTTATAAATGTCTATAAATCGCCACAAAGCATATATAATAAAAATGTTTTAAATTTTGCTATACCTATGCTTTACAATAGTAAAGCTGGCATTGTAAATGTCTTGTTAATTTTACATGAACAATATTGCTTTTTTAGTAATTCATATAGACTGTGTTTTAAGAACAATATGAGAAGAAAACATTGCTCGACCATATTCTATCTCAAGTCAAAACAGCTGTTAGGAAGAGTAAATTGCACAGCTACAAGCATGTTAAAAACTTCTAAAAAACATTGCAAAAACCGCCACTGTTTTTGTGCAGAACTGATGAGCTCGCATTTTTGATAATATGCAGGAGAAAAAGGGTTTTATTAACATGGCTTGTCGGGAGGGGAAACCCCTCCCAAACCCACCCCATTTACATAATTGATAACTTAAATGTCATTTTTTACTTTGTAGGAAAGAGTTTGTCTAAAACTGTCTTGATTTCAGCAACTGCTTTTTCCACATGCATTCCTTTAGCTGCAATACTTTTGGTCCTTTGGTCAAATATAGGAATGCTCAACCTGACAATTTCTCATCTAACAGATCTTGTATGGCAAACCCCTTTCATTTTTAAACCAAGTAATCATTTTTTTAATTCATACTTTTTCTGTCAGAAATATTTCCCAAAAACAGTTCACTGGCAAACTAATGCAACCAAATGGAGGTATTCCTTTCAAACTCAAATCCTATCAAAGTGTAGATGCCATCCCAGTTTTGATTTCTGTACACTCAATGATAACTCTGGTGTCAGAAACGGTTCTTTGAAAGTTATGGGCATTGTCTTATCAACCTGCTCTCTTGATGACCAGATATTCAAAGAACCTACGCGTGAATACAGACAATTTGCCCAAGTTGTAATAAGCATGCGGAATGTACCTATCGAAAGATTGAACCGTATTCCTATGTCACATTCATGTAGATCAACACGGACCCTTCACAGAAACAACAGAAACTGTTTTGCAGGAGACAGTTTAAAGTTTGGCCTTTTAGTTTGTTAAGCCACAACGTTCGCCATGGTTTACCAACCATGGACAGGAATTTTATATCAGCCAGTTTTATGGCAATCAGAAAAAAACAGATTTTGTTTGACTGCAAACAGATAGACATATCAGTTCAATCAAGAGGCAAACAATGCAAATCTTGACATGGTAGACAAAACCAAACCGTTTTTGTTATATTCAAATATGTTCATAAATGTTCTAATCATTTATGATACTTCTGATCCATTAAAGCTTTATTCTCACAGATTGACATATTCTTTCATAGAAATTGCCCAGAATTATCAAATTTATAGCATGTGACCGTTTGATATTTTTCATTCGATCTATATTCAGTACGATCAGCCAACTATCCAGCTGATTTTGATTTCAGCCTGCAACTTAGCTGCTTTCAATTGTCTGATTACGTACAATAAGAAACTGAATATGTATTACTTTAAAAGGTCAAAACCCTCAGAATATATATATTTGATTTTAATAACTCCTTGCTTCATTGGGTTAGTCAATAAAGGTATCATGGTAGGTAAAGTTGGGTTAATCCCTAAAACGGTCCCTTGCTTATTTTCATGGTCTTCCATTTGACCGTCAATTACAGATTTGTTTTAGTTTTGTACTTAGATATGTGTCAATTTTCATATTATAACATTAAAACACTGTCTTCCGAGCAAAAATTCGCGATTGGGTCAGATAATTTTTTTCTCAAAATAATATGTACTTGACCATGTTTTGATTAAAAAAACAACATGTAAAGGAATTATTTGTTATCCGAAAGATTGGTCCATTTTTTTTAGATATTAGGTTTTTGATTTGACATATTTATCTCCTTTGATTTTGTCTAAGTCTAGGGGCGGGTAATCGACCTACACCTAACCATTCGAAATGTAAATAAAAAACGGCCATCAAGTGTTTAACTTTAACTCCGTGTTTAGAATAAACTGAAGGCTGAAATAAAGTTATGAACCTGCTCCTAATTTTTAGTTGAGTAGAGAAAAATGCTTAAATTTTAAACAGTAAAATTCACGGTGTGTAATATAAAAATCAATATTTTTAAGTTAAACTTATAAGCTCATGTACGTATACATGAACTGCAACTTATTGGCGATCGGTGGTGGTCTGTGCGTAGTGTCAGTCTGAAAGATACGACGATACGATGTCATTTGTTTATACGGGGAAAAAGTTCACTGCACTTTATCATTTATTTTCTAGCACTGCTCCGTACCAAAAATGAAATACGACAATTTAACTGAGTAATAGTGCTTGATTCGATTTGGAATTTTGCCATTGAAAATGAAATGTAAATTGGAACTACATATTAGGAGAGTTTACCAATAAAATAACTTTCCTGGACAAAGAAAGATGAGAAATAGCAAAATACACTTCACTTTACCCTGTCAAATCGTGACCATTTCACGTCGATTCAATTTACCATGCACATGTAACGTTTGTTAAAAAATGAGTTTCTAATCGACGTAGGTACCCAAAGATGTGGAAAAGTGAGGAGGAGGCTCATAACTTTATTTCTTCTTCAAGTTTATTCTAAAAACGGAGAAATAGTTAAAAACGTACCTTTTCAGATCCAAGATGGCTGGTTTTTGTTTACATTTGTAAACCTAAAATTTGTGCACCTAACAATTCTTGATAAACATACCTATTTTTTTTTATATATAGTATGTGTGCAATATGCTGTTTGTGGAGGTTTGTGCTGTTCTTCTATGTTTCTTGTTTGTGTTTTTGTGTTCTATGTCTTTGGCGTTTGCCCAGTGTCACTAAACCGGGTTAACTTTTTGCTACTGAGCTTGTTTCTGTAGCTTTTTGCATAAATATTTATGTTTAGACCTTTTGCTACTGAGCTTGTTTCTGTAGTTTTTCACATAAGTATTGTAATTTTGCAAATAATTATGTTCAGATAAACATTATTCACAAGGACATATAATTATTATATCCTTTTTATAACACAAACAAATGACTGCAGAAGATATGTCTGCGTAATCTGATGTCATCTTTAACAAATTTTAGTTTGGCAACTATTATATTTTAATGACGTTTTTTAAGTAGGGCAATTTCGATGAGTCGTGCCAATGCAAACACACATTTTGTAATTATGGGAATATTGTTACTTCAGGTATGGTTATCCCTAGAAAATACAGAGGGCATGAAAATAGACTACCAAGACGTCACTGTTGCTTCAAAAGGTTTGTAGTGATGTGTTTTGTTCTGTATATTTTTGGTGAGATTGTGTTTTTTTTCCTTATCTGACTCATGTCGGGAATTGCATGATAATTCACACGTTATTAAACATTATTTACTCTTTCGTATTGTTAAATAGATTCCGACAATAAACAAACATGGACTTGACTTGTATTTCAGGTTTGTATTTCTATAAGATTTAAGTCATTTTCTAATTGTTTAGCATTTTCTTAGTTCGGAAGCTCACTGGTCATATGCAATGATACTTTATAGTGTCTTAATAAATTTATTGTCATTTATATTTATGTAAAAAACCTATATTATTATATATTATAAACAGCTTGTACATTTCTTTGAATTATGACAGTATACATTTCAGGATAGACTTGAACGATAAATACAGGGACAAGCCAAGACCCCAATATCACGAGCACAAATCAGTCAAATCGCACGTCTAAATCATACTAAATTACTTAAATTTGTTTATAATTTATAACGCCCGGTCACTCATAGAGTATTTTGATGAAAACTTTGGTCAATATTCACTAAAAACGTTATTCTACAACAAGAATGTTTCTGAGTGCAAATCATTGCGTTTTAACAATTTCTCATGCACATATTTTGCTCCAGAAATGTGTGTGTTCTAGTAGATTTGTTTTTAAAAAGAGTTGAAATATTTAAGACAATACTTTGTTGATACATTTATTTTACTGATTGTTCCAATGCGGTACCTTACACTCCTTGATAAACATACCTAGTTTTTTATACAGTATGTATGCACTGTATTGTTTGTGGAGTTGTTCGATGTTTCTAGTTTGTGATATTTTTCTTTTTTGTTGTGTTCTAAGTCTTTGGCGTTTAACCTGTGTCATTAAATGGGGTTTATGTTTAAACTGTTGGCTACTGAGCTTGGCTTTGTAGCTTTTAATATCAATATTGAAGTTGAGATTTGACTTAAGTATGTTTATGTCTTGTAACTTAATTGATATGATTAACATTGTTGATGATCATATACAATTAAAAGTAAATATTCACGACATGGGTGAAACATCCGCATAATTCGTTCGTATAATAACATAAGAGTTCGAAGTTAGGCAAAAGTTCTATGAATTCATAACACTTTGTCTAAGATTTTACAAACACATACAAAATAATTCTGATCTCCAGTACCACGAAAATGACATTATCATTGATTATGATAAATTCTATCATTGCCATATCTACCAGTTTCAATGCGTAAAGGATGAAAAGGTAAACTTAGTTATGCGAACGCAATCCGTTAAGTTTTGGGAACTTTGTGCAAATATATTGAGAACTTAAATTCATTTTTACACTCTTTTTACTCTTACAAAACAGGGCTAATCTGTAATGAGTTACACCATAAATGTCTTGCTTGAACTGATTTAACCGCATTTGTCGAAGTTAGACCGGAAAAGCCGAATTAAGGAATTAATTTCCTTGTGTTGTCTGATATATTTCTTGTATTTTTATCTTTGATTCGGGAATTTTGCCCATTGCTTGAATATTTGTCGAAATTCCCTTTACTGATAAAAAAAAATATTTTGGTAAAAAACTGTATTTATTTAACTCTGAATTTCATAAAATACCTTACAATTTGATTTGTATGAATAATTTCAAATGCCAAATTGATACGTTTGACATGTTTAAGAACATTATCTTCTAGAATCGGGTTTTTAAGGTAAGACGACTACATGACAGAGTCCACGATTAGATAGTTTGCAGTAATTTGGTCTTAAAATATGCCACTTGGGGCATTTTTGTACGGTAAGCGAATACATTGATTACTTAATTGCATGTAACTGGTTTTCCCAATTTTTGTTTTTCTATTACAGACAAGCCTGTAGAGCGAACTATGCGGTTATCAGCAAACCATATCAAAGCTTCAATAAGTGACGCGAATAAATGGAAACCAAAACATGCACAAGTAACTGCCATCTTTAACGATGGTACAAATTACACAGAGGAACTTACCATTGTATACAACACGGGTTTTCTCATTGTTCAAACTGACAAACCATTGTATACCCCAAACGAAGGAGGTAAGAAAACCTTTTTGAATATACATATGTGTTTTTTGTTTATTTCGAAGTATTGTCCGTCTAATTATGATACATAGAGAGTATATTTTTATTGAAATTTATTTCAAGAGCACCCTTGTGATCTTTAAGGCCCTGATCATTTTTCATGCCTTGGATGCACCAAAACTTAACGTTTTAGTCAAAGGATCAACTCCCAAGAAGTTTGCTAGTCTGACATATGTCCGGTGATTTGGGATTTTGCGTGAACAATAAGCCCAGACGCCAAAGCTTTCACCAATATCATAATTAAAGGCGACATAAATCCACCATTACACACCACTCACTTGAGATTTTAATCGCTTTAATGGCGCCAAACTTCATACTTTCCGGAGTAAAGTATATTTTTGACCATTGATATAAACATGTGTCTATAAGCCTCACCGAAAAATATGTTGATACTTTTATATAAACTAGAAAACCCTATAAGTTGTTGCTTTGTTTCCAATATCGATAAATATATCTGCTTCTCTTTACGATACTTGTAGTTAGTGTGAGGGTGCTATCGCTAGACGAAGGCCTTAGAATATCGACAAAAAAGCCGGTCATTATCGACATTATGGTAAGACACTTGAATTTTGTTTTTGCAAAGGAAGTTTAGAAATCTCGTTAAATAAATGATGTGTTGAATTACAAATTATTTAATATTAAGAGGGAGGGAGGTCGGGTGAGGGAGGGAGGAAGGGAATGAATGGGGGAGGGAAAGAGAGAGAGAGAGAGAGAGAGAGAGAGAGAGAGAGAGAGAGAGAGAGAGAGAATATTACATTAGGACTAAAAATACATTTGGTTCGGGTTACACGACCCTACCTTCCAAATTGGCGCCGACCCTACCGATTTTATAGTCAGCATGTAAAAAGCAACTGAAAAACTAAAAAACAACTTTTGAATATATAGTTTAAAACTTTGAATGCTTTATACAGAAGATTTCTGTAACATCATTTTCCAATGATGAAAGTGACAGTCCGATGTAAAGCCCAATAAAAAGGCCTTAGTGTGTTTTAAAGTGCATAACATCTAACATCTTACTCTAAAATATACATAAAATGTGACGAAAAAGTCAAATCACATCGCCTGAAGTAAAGCAAAACTCGATCAACCAAATATTAAAATTTAAACGTTTTGGACTGTGAGGGAAAAAAAGGATTTGCTCCTCCACTCCTCCGCCCCTACGGGGCAATTTTGAAGACCATGATTTTATGAAAGTGTATCATATTATAAACAATTTAAGACATGTGTACGCCTTAGCCGTTGAGGCGTTTTGAAACTACAAGACTGTAAAGTTCGTTACCAAATAATGTTCAACTTTCAAATTAGCTTTCACTTCTAAAATACTACCGTTTTATTAAAGAAAAAATATAGAAAACTGGTTTAATTCAATAATAGATGACGTTATTAAACATATGAATAGTTTTTCAGCTAAAAAAAAATAGATGTTTCATGGCTCAGTATACTGTAATTCACTTCAAAACTTGCAATATTTTATGACGAAAATCAAGTAAAAATAATCTGCATCGATTTGTTGAGAAACTTTAATTAGACATTAAACTCACGACAGTGAGATGAATGAGGCATAGTATATGATTTCAAGCTCCCTCCCGTTTCCCTCACATATATGTATTGCATTAAGAAAACTGTAAAGTCTTCTTATGGTTGGTAAGAAACACAGACGGACTGATATACACACCTTATTTATTTCATTTCTTTATATCCATTTTTATTTATATACATGGAGAAAACTGACGGCTGTAAGACTATGTACAGATTAAAACGCTACAAAAATAATGCTCCTACCTAGCCACTGAGAAACCAGTCTTGATTTTCTTTTCCTTTTTTAAATTAAATATTACAACTGTTATTATATTATCCTGCCACTTAGTTTCACACCTCGGCCATGCTTTATCCACGTGCAACGAACAACTGAGGCGCTATCAATGGTCACTTAAACTTATCAGCTCGGGCACCGAAGGTAACTTGAACTAGTATATTATTTCAAGCTCCCTCCCGTGTCCCTCACATATAAGTATTGCATTAAGAAAACTGTCATCTTCTTTGTAGTTGCCTATATAATACAATGCTAAATAAAATGTTTGTATATTCGACCATCATTGTATACTTTCCAATACTCACCAGAAATTCTTCTGGTCGAACATAAATATGTAAAAATGTATACAATAACTAACTCAGAAAACAGGGCATATGCCCTCATCAGAAGATTTGAAAATTGCAAGCTTTTTCGGATTATCTAATGAAAACATTTTCCCTGTGATTGCTCGTATGAACAAACCTTGAATTTGTGGTGATAGGAAAACGTTTTTTCAACGTCAATAGACCTAAATCATTGGCTCTATCACCTGAATGATATATACATGTAAAATAGGCTCTATCCCTGAGCAATAAAAGTTGAATTATTACGTCTTTTTCTATCGAAATCAAATAGGTCAAATGCCTACAAAGTGAACCTAACTTATCGTACATTAACAGAACAGCCTGCTTGTGGATAAAATCGTTAGAAGCCTGTTCTATAGTTAAGCTTTAATATGTTTTAGCACACTTAATGAAACGGCGTTTCCTTTTGACGTTTCAGGTTTCCATTCGGTAGGTTTCCCGGCATCCCGAAGTATGGCCCTTATTTTTCATTATAACTTATCGGCCGATTTAGCTGCCATGATTACAATACACGTACATTTCTGTTTACCATGAACTCCCCCCCCCCAAAAAAAAAAACAAAAAAAAAAAAAAAACAACAACAAAAAACCCCCACACACACGAAATTTTCATTCTTCGTTGTGTAACAGTGTTCGTCCTTTTGCCTCCTTGTATACCATAAAATTCCTAACGTCAAGCGGTGTTACATTGGTTAAACGTTTACCAGTTTTTAAACGAAACAGGAAATTCTCAAAGTCGCTTTCAAGGTTTGTTTTTTTGTTTCGAATATTTCGAGGATGGGCAATGCCATCTAATTGATTGATTCGGGAATTAATTGCCTGTAACATATTGATGTCGATTTGTTCAATAACTTGAATTATTTATGTCCCATTCAATGCCACAATATGGACAAAATCGTATGTTATTTGGAAGGTTATGGTTAAGCTTGCACTCAAAACCAATGTAGATTAATGTATATCATCCAAGACTTAACTCCTCAAAGAACGAAGATGCATTTACAATACTGCAATTCATAATTATAATGTTTGTTCGTATTTCAAAAAGTACACTTAAAATAATTAAAACTTTCACATTTATATTACGTACATCATCAGAAAAGTATGTTGCCTGTTAATACATATTTAACAACTAATGCCTACAGTGAGCATTTGTTGTCATTTAGCAATCCTATCTATACAGTGATCCTACACACATGCAAATTACTAACATTATTCAGAAGAACTATCACTTATTCTGATGAAAATGCATATAGAATACGTTACTTTGTAAAAATACGTAACAAACAATTTCTAAAGTAAACAGGACATGATTTAATGACTTCACACTATTCACATCACAACTCGAATTTGTGATGCAGGATTTAATTGCAAAAGCAAACTGAATAACTTTTAAATCTCAAGATTTATGACAAAAAATACTTATCTGTATATTTAATACTTTACTTCAAATTTCAATTACATGACTTGAAACTTTGACTGGATAAGCCACTACACAACACACATAATGGTTAATGGACTAGAAATATTCATTACATTCTTAAACGGGAATACGTTCGATTGCATCTGTCAATTGTTGTTTACGTAACCACTGTTAACAAAAATATCATTAACGGTGCGCCTGGACTATAAAATTATAAATGTACACAATATGTTGAAAAACTCAGTCTAGACATTTGCTGTCCATCCTTAAAAATGTGTTCCTTTATATATACTTAACTTGCATAACATTAATACAATGCGACATTTGTTAACATTATATGTCATATGCATGAAAAATTGTTATGCTCTTAAATCATACCAATTTTGCATAATTGACATGAACAAATGACTACACATGTTTAAAATCATGCATTAGTAATTAGAAAAAAAAAAAAAACATTCTGCAATCTTCAATGAAGTCAAGTGACCTCATTTAATGTTTGTAGTAATACTTTTAACCGATTTGCTAATAATATCGCAACATCCTGAAGATTCATCTTCAAATACGATGTTAGTCATATCATCAAGCTCCACTTCGTTATCGTCTTTTTCGAGTCACTGTAATTTACTTTTTCCCTAGTACACACACTTTTAAAATGTCTTGTTAAACAATGTTACCACATGTCCACACGTTTACGATACTACTCGACCCATTTATCCAACAACTTTATTCTATATCTCCAAGTCGTATTGGGTAAGTGTTGCCAGACGTACATTTGATAGGTAATCCGGTGTTCATGCATTTAAGAGATGCTCTACAACTCATGTTTATACTATATACAAGAACAAAGGTTCGTTTTTGCAGAATGTTTCATATCTCATTTTTTAACCTGTGAATATTTTGGTTCACCATTTAGCAGACAAAGCGTTCGATTCCTTTAAGAAGGTGACCAAGTTGAAACAGTGAACATATACGGAATTGGTATTTGATTTAGTCCTTTTCTAGGATTAAAGAGATGCCATTATTGTATCACACCTTTTGAATGACTCTTATTACTGAACAAATATCTTCAACCAGCCCCTTGAATGTATCAGGTATTCATGGTGTGCTTTGAAGGGTTGCATTGCCGTCAAATATATATATTTGATAGTTTATTAAAGTCTTATCAATACAACATATATACACCACATAATAAATATACCTTAAAACATCCATTGCCACTCAGTATAAGTTATAAGGAACTACGAAATATAATACTATACATTACTTATACAACATGTAAAATTGATACATATACACAGCACAAAGTATTGCAAACATATTGGACACCATATATCCATTTACAAATGTAAGAAACTAGAAACCAATGTTAATCTTGTTTAAAAATTTAGTTAAATCAAACAAAATGAAATACTGAAAAAAATGAACGCGCACAATCATACTTAAGAAATGGGTGTTAAAATCGATTATCACCCCGGTCAGACCGTTGATAAACTAATTAGCATTTATTTCTAGCTATACGTAAAATAAACAATTATTTAACTTTGAAAATTACAACATTACTTACACAATAAAAACGTTCCATAAGTCTTAACAACATGTATAAGACAACTTAACTGTATCGGACATACTTTGAAATAATGGATTAATTGTGTTCGCCTTTTGCTAACAATGGCATTCGTATATTATTATACAACCTACAATAGAATATCACTTGGATTTCTGATTCAACAGAGTTGCAAAAAGGGCAAATATCATTTAGGGCAAGTTTTTATATGAACGTACCAATCATTGACATACGCTGACATCATTTTATCATATAAATGGCTAACAACCGGGGATTTTGGTACATTGTCATTCCTATTAGTATATATATCTAAGTCAAGGGTAAACATTTTTTCATTTACATAATAAAAACCAAGATTTGTATGTACTACATGCCTTGGCGTTTGCCAAAAGTGCTATTCGTTTATTGATACGAGACACAGGTGTATTACACAACCTAGACCAATATATGTGCAACATCCTCACATGATTTTAAAAGGCACTCTATCAGTATTTTCTAAGGACTATGAAAGAAGGGAAAAGTGCAGTTTTGTTCACAATTTGATTGCTAATGAACTCTTCCATAGCTGCCTGGCCCCTTCCATTAGCACAATTTAAAAATCTACTTTATCTTACACAATTTATTTTTCCACTTATTTATCATTTTATTTTTATGTTTGTAAATTGCAATTTAATGATTTTTTTACGCTGTATTGAGTATGAATTAAAACTATCTATTTTATGTACCATCTTACAATTTTTCTTGAACAAATACAGATGTGTTTATATTATTGTGTGTAAACATTCAATTGTTTGCAACTCTATTTGGTCCAACCAAACTTCTACATAAAAGTTTTAATATTAAAAACTTTTGTTTAAGTAACGTAATCATTGTTACGAAAGTTTTATGAATGGTTCAAATTAGAAAAAAGACCAGAATATAAAGTGATTAATTTGTGTGAAATGTATTCATAATTTTGCAGCACCAATCGTTATTTTTTTTAAATTACTAAAGTAACGTAACGTAACGTAAATTACACACGTGTTAGCTACATAATCATAAAAAAGTTGAGGAATTTTTGATGAAATCGACCTATAAGTATTAAAACTATGGCATACCTCATTCATCAAGCAAAAAAACATGACTTTTTTTGTATGAACACTGTATGTAACATACAGTTATAATAAAACATTTCAACAGTAACGTAATGCACACCAATTCGAGCGGTTTAAATTATTTGATAACCTCCATAGAACTTAAAAACGATGATTTATCAAGTTTTTATCTCATAAAAGATCATTATACATGGTAGAAATAGTACGGATAAAACTTGAAATATAAATTCTTAGGGCAATGTAGTTTAAATATCCATTTCTCACTTAAGCCCCTTTCCTAATAGCGGCAACATATTTCATTTTGTGCGGTTTTGCTTAAGCTTTGGGAAAATCACAACCTTCTGGGTGGGAAGAGGATCATTTTGCAGCTACATGTCTATTTCTGTATGTATTTTTTTCTACACAGGATCCAAGTCACACGACAGCGATTGACAGAGCTAACATAACGGAACACACATTTGGGTTTTACAAATACAAGTTCACATTGCCCGAATACGCCGAAAATGGGGAATGGACCATAAAAGCGTCGTATGATTCGACATTGGATGCTTCCATAAGTGACACACAACTGGTACGTGGGGACGCTTCTCATCGTTTATCTTTTCGTTAAGTTGCACTGATCTGAAGTAATAAGCTTTCTTTCGTTTTGTCTGAAGTATGCTCCCAACATTAAATACAGCAACAAATATTCCCATTTCAGTTTGAAACGACTGCGGTAGTCCAGTTTGAAGTTCGGGAATACGGTAAGTTTGTTGTCAGCCCTATAACGTCAGTTAATCGGAATATTTATTTACATAGTAAAATAAGAAAGAATACACGTTTGATGTGTTCATATGTTATGTTTTACATGGTCTCTCATGCAAATGAAGCATTATAATTATGTGGCTGCTTCATTTATTGTGATGTTAAAAACAGATCGATATCTCTGAATAAACAAAATACCACCGATACATATATGCTTTTAGTCGGAGAACGAACTCGGGACTCCGTGCCAGAATGACACTGCTTACAGCTTTCATTTCGGGCATCGAAACCGAGATTCCTTGCCTGCATGTAATTAGCTCCATGCGTTCAGTCCGGGATCGAGTGCGTAACTCATTGCCAGCAAGTCACTGGCATTATGCTTTCAGTCTTTGGTTCGACTCACTGCCAGCTTGTCATAGGTTCTATGTTTAAAATGCGGGAATTGAGTCCGGGTCTCCTGCTTACATTTTGCTGACTTTTTGCTTTAAGTACGATGATAGAACACGGGACTCCAGGCAGGCATGTCACTGGCTATAAGCTTACGATCCGGGGATCGAACCTTTGATAATTGCCAGCATGTCACTGGCTCTAAGTTTTCAGTCCGGGGATCGAACCCGGAACCAACTACCAGCATGTCACTGCCTCTTTGCCGTTAGCCCGAGATCCAACCCGGAACTCACTGTCTGTATGTCTTTGCCTCTTTGTGGTCACGCAGGACTCCCTAGGATATCAGGTGTTCTACCAACTGATATAATCGGCCAGGATATCTGAAATCAAATAAATGAACTTTTTGAGCCGATGCTGAATTTCAAGACCCAACTGAACGTCTCTGGACTCCCTATAAATCTCGTAAATTACATGCGTTGGAGCACTAGCCAGTAGCCACGGCCACTCGACGGAAGCCTAATTTCACTGGCTCCAAAAAGTATACGGTTAGTCTAAGGATCGAGACGGGTGCTTATCGGTGCGGATACCCCACATATTCAGTCCTTATTGTAAAAAAACGTGTGTTTTTCCGATTTATATGAACATATTTCTTGTTCTGCTATGACAGGGTCCGTTACAAGAAAAGACAGATTGAATATTAACCTTACCTGAAGGTCCTTCCACAATGCAAAAGTGGGTGGGAAAGGCCAAAAATCAAAATAATTGAAAAGATCGTATTTAACTACGTTTTAATGAACATTTTCAGGAGTAGAACAAAAATCCTTTGCACCATATTTTGTGGTAATAGGAAGGTGAGGAAATTTTACGAAAGAAGATTGATCAGTTTTTGGTTAAAAAAGCATAAGCATTTTCTTCGGAAAAAGTGTGTTGACAATATCAAAATGCTCTAATGTTCAAAATCAACAATGTCTTGCGGTTCTTGATGATATCTTTTCAAGTAAGAAGATATTTAAAAAAAAATAACGCAAAAACGTGAATTTAATTTATTTCCTGGTTACAAAAATCAAATATCTTTCTCAAAATACCTGCAATCACCACAATGCCACAATGCATCGTTGATTGGGTAGTCCGGACTATTTTGACACAAAAACATAGACATTTTGTATAAAAACTTTTCCACCAAAATGTAAACTGATAAAATCTGATTACATAAAAGTTGCTCAACTCTTCATTAAACTTACACATGTTGCTATGTATTATGCTTGCAAAGTATTGTACTTCAAAACTATTTTTTTAACATTTACGTTTTGGTCCTTAAAACTATCCTTTGCACTGTGGAAGGCCCTTGAATATATGCAAATATATAACATAAATCGCGTATAATTTCTTATAAATATGTATGTTTATATAAAAAAAAAACTATTTTGAATTCTCGTATTCCACGTGAAATTGGTGTATTAGATAGTCAGATGTACTCAGAAAACACGGTCCTGAAACATAACCTGATTTTCAATAAAATATGATTGAAATAATCGTGTGTTGTTAGTAAATTAAGACACGCAATGTATTTATTATCTATTACAGTTGTGCCAACATTTGATGTAAATATATCCCCGAGCTTACCATACATACTCCCAGACACCAAGGAAATTAATATTTCTGTTAGTGCTATGTAAGTATAACATTTAGTAGTTTCATTCAAAAACGGATATATTTTGACTAATCAATATATCGTTTGCCCAACTTTAACCAAACGAAAGGCTTTAATACAATTTGGCAGCAGTTTTTGTTTTACAGAAATGACGAGTTTATTCTGATTTATTTAAGCTTGATTGTTACAATACGATCACCCTCGAGTTTGTTTCATGGCAAAAATCAGTACTATGTCCCGTTTTGAAAGGCTAAGAGAAAGAACCCTTGGTGGGGATCAAACCCATTACCTCTTGGGCGCACAAATATCCAATTGACATCTTTCGCCCTCGAATTTATTAAATGAGTAATGGTAAGTTCAGTTTGAATTGACACTCGCAAAAAAACCCAGCAAATATTTTCAATAATTGTAACAATCAAACGTAAGAAAGACTGTTTTGTTTCTGTATACTATTTTTTCCTGGGATTCCTTTCTCTTGCCGCACCAGAATAAATCATATAAAAGATACATGATGATTTTTGATAAATCATGCGTCTATTTTTGACAATATTCTACTTAAACCTTTGCACAAAGAAAAACCTTAAGTAAGTAAGATATTTTTTTATCTTTTCCCATTTGTGGTTTGTTTCTTAAATCTTTGGGGCCGTTTCATTATAGGTCTTTGTCGATTTTTGGCGCAAATTGAATTATCTTATCGCCATTGTTTCATTAGCTTACTACAAGTTTGTCTGAATTGAACTTTATCGAACAATGAAAATGAAAACGAAGATAAGGAAATAAAACAACACCAGCAACAAACAAAGCGATGTGTTGTCATTTGCCACGTTTATATAAATTTAAAATAATTTGAGTCACGACTCCATCCTTTTGAAACGGCCCCTGGAAACAAATTACAAGTAATATACTATCACAAGATTTAAACATAAGCATAAGAGTTTCGTCCTAGCATCGATAACTTCAACAAAGGGATGGGATTAGCCTCTGTGTAAGTGTACATAAAGAGCCAAAAGTCGTTTGAAGGACCAAACTATTAACTATTTTAAAAAAGATCATTTTTATTTAGTTTTGATGTTCAATATTAAGCAAGCATAACATTTATCCGTTGCAAAAAACACATGTGGTTATGGGACTTGGAGTTGAGCAAATTTTACGAATATTTTTTTTTTATCATATTTTTAATTAAATAAGTAATTATACTTTTCCGGAAATGTCTTTACACACAATTGTTATGTTGTGTCAAAATAGTCAGCATTGCCCAATCATCAATGTCATGAGGCGTTGTGATGATATTAAAAAAAAATAATTGAATTTTTGTAACCAGATAACGAAATAAAATGACTATTTTTATTAAATTTATTTTTGACAATATATCATCAAACACTTACCATACGTTTTTTATTAGGTATTCTAAAGCCTTTTGATATTGTCGACATTCTTTGAGGAAAAATGCCAGTGCCTTTTTGTCCGAAATCGGATAAGTATTCATTCGTAAAATTTGTCCAAAACATCAAAATATGTTACAAATGATATATGTTTTATTCACTTAAATATTTGTTACTCAAAACTGAATACAACATGAACTTTTGAAGCGTTTTTATTTTTGGCCATTTCTATCCACGTTTGTCCTGTGGAAGGTCATTAAGGTACGTGATGTTTGAACATAAAATTCGCCCTTTGGTCTATCGAGCGTATAAAGTATACGTGGATAAATACTTAGGTCACTAAAATTGAAGGTTATCGTTTAAAATCTAGCAATTCAACCAAATGTTTTTTTGGCAGCCTACAGCTCTCGCAGTAAACCTATGACTGAAAAACTTCTGAAACAGGGTGTCAGATACCATAAACTAAGGAAAACTTTCTCAAAATATTTTTATAGTCAATATAATATTATTATAATTAAGTACAAAAGTAGTCTTAAATCGCTGATTGCTAACAGTATTGCTCATCCAGATTTTTATGGTGATTTAAAACCCCCCACAATACTCTTAAACTTAAAATGTTCCAAGCAACCAGTTTGGCAGATAGACTCAATGAATTGATTGGATCTTATTTAAGCCTTGACTATAAAGGCAATACTTTGAAGAGTATTTGCCTTCTTGTTTTTGATAATGAATTCCTCATTACAAATATAAAGTTGAATATGGTGCCCTCACATAACTGAGCATTCAGTGCTTTGAATGTATTAAATGTTGCTGACTTTCGTTATCTTTAAAAATGTTTTACATTCGTTTGCCTCCCTCTAAATATTTATGGTTATCATTTAAGCAAATATATATTGTATTTTTAATCTTAATAATGTTTTATTTGTTTGTTCCAAGATAAAGTACAATGATGCTTTTCATTATGAAACTCAATGAACACACAGTTTAAACCTTTTAGTGTGTACTGTTCATTATAATAACTGAATCATATCTTTGAAAAGTGTTGGTACTAGGTACTCTGAATTTTATTCCTTTGTCTGCAGATAGAGTCGGGATTCCTAATCATATAAGAACTTGGGGTTTACCTATTAGTTTATTATTATTTGTTTCCTAAAGTCGATTCATACTTAAGATTTACCATTGACGTTTTAACTTTATTCGGCATTGTTGTGATAAGAGTGAAGCTGTTTAACCCCCAGAATATTTACATAAAACTGACCGTTCCAAGGTGGAACCTAACACTCCCTAATAAACATACCTAGGTTTTCATATAGTATATATGCACTGTGTTGTTTTTGGAGTTTTGTGCTGTTGTTCCATGTTTCTGGTTTGTGATTGTTTGCTTTTGTATTCTATATATATGCGAAAAGCTACAGAAACAAGCTCAGTAGCAAAAACTTTAAACATAAACCCGGTTTCATGGCAGTGGGTAAACGCCAAAGACATATAACATAAAATCACAAACAAGAAACATGTTTTTGGCATTTACACTTTGCCATTAAACGGGGTTTATGTTTTAACTTTCGTCTACTAAGCTTGTTTCTGTAGTTGTTCATGTAAATACTTGATATTCTCAAGAATTTAAACAAAAGCTTATATAAGTTTTGAAATATTGAAGAAAACTTTCCCAACTGTATTTGTATTTAGTAAGTCATATTACAAACGTAATCCATTCACCTTTTAAAAGCTATTTACATACATCCGACTGTATGTTTTGAAACAGGTATGTATATGGAAAACCTGTTGAGGGATTTGCGATCTTAACTGTCAACACTGAAGCGAATAACGAAACAACAATAAAAGATCGAGAGGTATTAATGTATTAGTTTTACTGCCCTTTGTAATCATACAATGCCTTAAGTCTTTTTCTAATTTGAGGGTAGGTTGAGTATCACACTGGTCATTTGATAAACTATCATAATACATTTAAAATAATACTATCTTGGATATTTATTTTCCTTGAATGTAAGTAATATACTAATCATTTATTTTAAAAGCACTTGTTCTTTTTTAGTCTTGCTAAGTTAAAAGATCACTTCAAATGATTTACAATTACTGGCCCAGGATACTCAGTTGCATAGCCTGTCGATTTGAGACTTGTGAAGATGTGTTTGCTCTCTTTTCAGTTGGTGAAAGGATTTGCCTCATTTCCTTTGGATATCAGTAAATTGGCAAGTCCGTTTCCTGAAGGATCAAGGCTTCGCCTTAAAGCTCAGGTTACGGAAGATGTCACTGGGAAATCGGAAGCAGATACCACCGACGCTCTTATGTTTGTTGAATGTCCATTAAAAATAGAGTTTTCAAAGTCAAGATTGACATACATAGTCGGCCGAAACTACTACCTTCTTGTAAGTTTAGTTTTAGATTGATTTCCTTGTTTTAAGTCACACAAAGTTAACCAACAAGCGGTATTTTAGCAATCCAGTTTTCACATAAAATAACGGAACTCATTTTTTATACGCATTTATTCTACACATCAACTAGTCGATCTGTCAATCTGTCAATCCAATTTAACATAACAGAACGTTATAGAACTCAAACTTATGGAATTGTAGGAACGGTTATTTGAAATTACCCAAATACAATAATCAAGACACATACATAATACATAATACCAATCAAAATTATGCATTAAACATAACAAAAAGAGGTTTACAAAATCTTTTCATGACATTCAAAAATACTTTACAGTTACAAAAGATGCTCTTGAATTTTCTAGCCATCAACAAATTGCCTTAGTTATTTTGTCATTATTTTATGTTAATTGTTTTCATTTATAAAAAGCAAAAATGTAGCAAAACATAGCTTACTATACAAGGGTACGTTTTCAGATTTTATGTAATAAAATCAACACCCATTTATGTCTATTCACTCGCCTCTTACCTACGCTCCCAAAGCCTTCGCTGCCTTCATCCAACCAACGCCCGTAAGAGGTTCATGGAAATAATATTGTATATTTTTTATACGTATCTTGCATATCCCGATGATGATTAAAACGATGGGTAAAATTATTTTCTGCTATTATTCTTGAATCATATGAACCCTACTTGATAGCAACATACAAAGCTTAACAAAATACTAGCATACTCCTAGCCTCATTGCACTCATTTTACATGTGCTCTCGATGTCCGCCCGACCCTTAATGCGTAAATGTGCAAGTTCTCCTCGTACTTATTTCTATGGTAATCTATTTCTCAAATATACATGTACGCGTACACGTTTTGCTACATCTCTTTTATCAACCAAATTATTGCTACATTACGCCTGATGTTACAGATTGACGTTTTCTGGATTGATGGCACTAAAGCCAAGAATCAGGAGATAACAATTGAATACAACAATACAAAAGTTAGCGGCACGACAGATGACAGTGGATCACTTGCATGTATAATTCCAATGAATGGGACCGAGGAATACTATCACTATTACTATTACTATTACTATTACTATTACTATGGATCTCTTGAGATAATGGTTAGTTGTTTTCACTTATGGCTGCAGCGTTTATTAAAAATACAAAAATCAAATTACAATAAAAAGTAACAAAAAGCTGTTTTATTTGTGCTGGCAGAGGTCTGCGTTTAAAATTGTCAAATTATAGAAATGTGATATATCAGGTACAAAACCGTCTATATTTTGTTTACCAAAAAAAAACAACAACACTTGATCACCAGTTGATTAAATATACATGTCAACACATAAGTGTATATATGAATACAGTTTATATATTGACGTTTTGTAGGCATATGCAACGAAATATACCAGAAAGGACTTCCATCTTACCATATATCCTATTGGGTATCGCCAGCACATTTTCCTCGAAAAAATATTAAAGGTACTACATAAATCCTTTTAATTTTTCTGTATACATTACAGGAGCCATTTATCAAAGAGCGAATCTTACGATTTATTTACGGAAGCTATTAAAATTGTATTTTTGTGCGATACGACTGAGTATTTATAAACAAACAACAACACTAGTTGATTGGTGGAATTCTACTCAACTTTCCTTTACCTAGTTTATAGCATTGAGAAAGGTTATACTCATTGTTATTTTAATGTTAGCTACTGCCATAGATTGTCTTTTTTAGATATCCAAATGATTGCTCTTCCAATAATAGATCTTCTATACGCTCTTTAATTGTTTTGTTCTGAACAGGAAGGTAAGGATGTCCTGCGACTGAATAAAGACATTAAAAACAACAAGGCAGGGGCCATCATAGCGGTAAGTTCGAGTCGAATGTACAGGCCATCTCCGAATGAATAATCTTAAAAGTCGTATTGGACAGGCTGTTTAATTCGGTTCATACTAACATGATATGGTTCGTACAAAGCGTGTATTGTAGCTATGGGATATATAGACTTGTCTATTTATCCGTGATAATTATAATATGTGTGGCCCATTTGCATAAATGTTTCATCCATCTTTGCGTAAATTGAAGTTATCTCAGTGTCACAGTTTCATATTTTGGTGCGAATTAATTTATAACAAGTATTAAAAATTGTCGCCACGTTGAACAGACATTGCGATTACAACGGGTTCAAATACCTAGTGAGTTCTTACTTAGTTTTCATTGACCGTACCGGGGCGATTACTTAAACATTTATCAATGCCTATATTTAAATTGTATGTTTTTGTTTGTCGTGTAGCATTGTGCTCCTTTGTTTGGCCGTTTTATGTATACCATTCAATAGGATTTCGGTATTGTTAAAGGCAACTGGGGATTTTGTTGTAGTGTTTGTGTTTTTTAAGGGAGAAAATCAAAGTTTTGTCTTTTAAACGTCTGTAGGGATTTAAGATCATTTCATATTGCAAAAAAATACAGTGACGAGACAAGTAGTCAATCATTTCAAAATAAACATTGTAAAGAGGCGCAAAGCAAGGGCCTCGACCACAATGAGACACACACGTATGAACAACACGTTCATAAGATTAAGTTACAATTACCGTACACAGGCTCGAATTTACTGTTTCGTAACAAGGTGCCAAATATTGTGCACATTAGTGAGGAGAGTTTAATTTAAACGGGATGTTTTTATTGAACGGTAAGAGCTCTCACTAAAAGTTACCATTCTGAAATGAAAAGTAATGAAAAAACAAAAATTGTACAATAACTTTAGGAATCGGGATTCCGGTGATTTAAGTTGATATTGCTCTGAAACTTATTGGTGACATCCAACCATTACTATGCACAGTTGCAGTAAATCAAAATACTTTCTTGTTGCCTTTTAATGATGCATGCTAGAACGGGCGCAAAATGAACAGCGCTGTTGTTCCAACATGCAGTGTTTCTATTATATGGCTTTATATCAGTTAAAAAAGAATATGCGATTGGCACGAATGTGCCCACATAAAAAAACAAAATATTATAAGTATTATATATATACTATATCAAGTTTTTATACCTTCAGAGATCGCAAAATATGTCATTCCACGTCCGATTTCAGGTCAAATGAAGGATATATGTATAAGCTGCAATAACGTTTCTATTGTTATAGATCGGTCATTTATTTAACGTATTAGTAATCAGCAAACAATGCCCTTTGAAGTGATATCAAAAAAACAAAGGGCCACAAGGCATCAACATTTCATTTGCTCTTTTTATTTACTCATAATAATCCATTACAATATGTAGCCTTGTTTTGCAGATGGTCGAGCGAGGAAGATTGATTAAACATTGGTTCTCAGACCGGGCAAATTTCGAAGAAACAATATCTACTGAAACTGTAGTAGATGGTGCTAGGATATTCGCTTTTGCAATTGATTCAGATTCAAAGATGTATGCTGATTCCATAGCGATTGAAGTTGGTAACATGTGCAAACAAGGAAAAAAGGTAGGAATCAACCAAGCCGCAATGCTAGTCCAATGATGATGTATTACTTAAACGCTTGCTACTATAAACGTTCTCACATAACATTTTAGATGAACTGTTCATAATAATACCATATTCCCGATTGTGTGATAAACTAATGCAATGCTTGTAATTTTTCTTCAACATAATCAGGGTGAGGAATCACATGACTTCAATGGGGTTTTCACATCGGTCACCGTAGATCAAAAATGATGCAAGCATACAAATAAATGAAGTTAATTTCGTAATAGCTTTTTGGAAAGAAAATATATGAAAATATTTCTTGCCCTTTAAAAGACTATGCTATTTTCTGCTTCCACGCGTGTGAACTATTTTAGATTTCCTTTTAATTTACAGATGCAAGTCTTGGCCAAAATTTCGACTTGACGGAATTTTGTAGAACAATGCAACGCTGTATGCACCGTGATTCTTTGTTTTGTATGACCCGTGGTGACCCATGTGAGAACCCCATTGAAGTCACTTGATTCCTTACCCTGAAAATGTTCCATGCAATGCTTCACAGACGCATATTGATTTTTTTGTCCGGAATCGACTTCCTCAGCGTCGTCGCCGGCAATATACTTTTGTCACGAGCAATTCCTTTCGAGTGTCTTGTATAAACGTCTGTAAACTTGTTATGTACATTTTTCACGGTCATTACTTATGGCATTCTGTGTTATTGCTATTTACACAGATAACCTTAAGCCCCGCCAAGAGTGAGATATACCCTGGCGATTCGACTGATCTCAGTATAACAGGTCCTGCTGCTACTACAATAGCTCTCAACGTCATGGACAAAGCGCTTCTACTCTTAAGTGATAAAAACGTTTTGAAACAAGAAATGGTAAGTATACATGCATACACGAGGTGAATAATAAAACGTGGACTTTCTACGTAACCTGAACAAAATTCGTTTAAACCAATATGTCCCCATACTCATGTAAAAACCTTATGTTTGATGTTGAAATACTAAATGTGTTCTTCGAGAAAAAGAACGAATAGCCAATCCACTTTTCATTATAGGGACTCGTTCACGTTCAAAATGTTGTTTTCCTATATTCCGCGAAAATCTGCTTTAAATATACTTAAACTTTCTATACTTTTTATTTAATTGACTTTAATAACCCACACAGTTATTAACAACCATCTTACATTTTGGTTTCATTTCATCCTTAATATCTTTTATGGCCCCCTGATTGACTTAGGAACTTAGGTTAAAGTTAAATAGAAAATAATGCCCGGTTTAATATTTAGAAAAGATGGGATTTTCACGTAATACTTATACATTCTTTATTCAATTTTCTTAATTTATTACACAGTTGTTAACGGCTATTACACAATTAGGTTACATAATTCCATATTATCCTGAATATAATTTAAGGTCATTGACCGACTTCAAACGATCGGTTAAAGTTTTTTGGCAACTTTGTGTTTTAACTCAATTCTCAAATACTGTTCATTCAATGACCTTCATATATTACACATTAGCCATCACACAATTAGGGTATTTAACTCCATGTTAACCCTCAATACGAATTAATGCCCTTGATTGACTTTTTGTCCGTTCTTTTTTACTCTTCATTGCTTTTGACATGCACATAAAAAAAAAATAACCAGATTTTAACAAAGTGAAACCGGTAGTAAGAATGACGTATGTCACTCTATCCTAAATAGAAAAATGGTTGCTACTGAATAATTTTAGTTAAGGTTGACATTTTGCGACCAAGCTTGGTATATAGATCGAGACCTTTCATGGGATTGTGTTTTGACAAACCGATAATTATGTTCAAGGTCAAGATCATTGTTACCAAAAAAGAAAAATGGTTAGCACTTAATACCTTAAGTTAGGGTTGGCATATTGTGACCAAACTTGGTATATAGGAATAATTCATAGAGGCCTTTCATTAGGCTATGTTTGGGACCCCAGAGCCAAAGTCAATGTCACTAAAATAGAAAAAACGTTTGGTAGTGGATAACTTTAGTAAGGGTTGACATATTGCGACAATTTGGTTTATAGGTTGAGATTATGAAGACCTTCATGGGATTGGGTGTTAAGCCCCTAGGGTCAAGGTCGAGGCCCCTGATAGCTAAAAATAGTAAAAAATCAGTTCATACAGAATTGTACAACAAAGGCGTAAGTTCTGTCAATCATTGAACACATGGTTTCTTGTTTACTTTGTTAGAATAGTCGAGCGCCCCGACCAACGACATTACTTGTTTTGATTCCAATCACGTTACGAACGCTTTTCAATATCGCCGGATTCAAAAGCAACATTTGATCATCTTTCAACTTTTCTTGACTTTTGCAAGCTGGCAATAATTTAGTTTTCACAATAAAATGATTTGCCATTTTTCATTTTGTGGGAAAACATATTTGTATTGTAATTGTAATTCAATATAACATGAACGAGTCCCTTACATTTTGATTTAAATAAAAATATACACATTTTACAATTATTTCATCTAATTTTGAACGTGATTATTTTGCTGTGTTTAAACCGTAAAAGCTTATTTCCAATACCGTTTTACCAAATATTTATTTTCTATACATAATTCATTTCAAATAATACCAAAGTGATAATTGGTCACCAGTAACTATACTTTTTACAAATATATATGTCGGACAACTTAAGTCATGTATTTTAATTTCAGATAAAACATGCAATGATGTCACATGACTTAGGATGTAGAGTGGGTGGGGGACTAACAGCAGAAGACGTACTCACGGTACACAGTTTGGATGGTTTATGTTTGTAATGTCTATAAGGTTAATTTATGCATTATCAGTGCATTACATAATCAATGCTATTTTTACTTTTCATTAAATTATACATCTTAAGTTTTAACTGGAAAGACTGAAATGTTTTTGTTCCCTCACCTTTGGAATGTTCAAATATTATTTCCGCTGAAAACTACTAACAAAGCACTTCTGTTGACACGTGTTTTGGAATCAGCAAAGTTTATCAGATAAAGATGACACAAATAATGAAAGGTTATTACATGTCAGATTATTCAGGGTTTTTGTATTCGTGTTTGGTATCGGGCCTTTTTGTTCGTATACAATTGAATCAAAATACACATGGGGAAACCCGAAGCCGGAAGCCAGATAGTTTTATGATAACAGGAGTCTTTAGCATGGCGTTTCCTGTATATGTGAAACTAACAGTTCCGGGGCGGTAACAAATATGACTCCAAAACAAGTTAAGATCAAACTTGATTGAATTAAAGTTGGTTCATTAAAAATAAAATTTATTCAGCTACTAAAATATACTGTTTAGAATACTTTCTGGAAACTTACACTTCACACAGTGCTTTAGTGGGTGGGGAAGGCCAAAATATAAAATGTAGCAGAAGTTCATGTTTTATTTAGTGTTGAGGAAACTAAATTGTTCAGGAGTAAAACATAGATGTTTTGCAATATGTCTGAGTAATAATGACTGGTTGAAACCCATTTTGACAGCTCCCTCTTTTCAACGATGTTATTGCGGTCCGCCTGTTCGTTTTTTCCAGAATAGTGGAGTGACTATCATAACAAATGGATACAGAGGATGGTACACAGGGAGGTGCCAAGATAGAAAAAGGAGAAGGAAAAGAAGCATTTATTTTAGCAAAGGTACTTAAAATACCCGATGTAATTAATTAAAAATGCACTTTTATTCTGCAAACTACAGTTAACTCTACATGTTAGTACATTGGAAATAATCTGTATCGAGTCACAAAATCTCTCTCGGAAACAGAAAATAAATCCAAATATGACTGAAAACTTTAACTGACAAATGCTTCGATATACCGTTGCAACGTCTAGTATTTAGAAAACACTATCCAAATACGATGGGAGAATCTGACAATACATTCCGACACATGTAAATGAATAACATTGTCTTGATTACTAATGTAATCATTCATCCAAACATGTATTCTTGTTTATCTATCCAAAGAGTGATATCCATAAAGGACTAATTCTAAATTTGTTTCAGAGCTGATACTCTCTAAAATTAACGACGTTATCTCAATAGAGAACATTTGCAAAATATGGGTCTCAATTATGAATAATTATTTACAAATTTAATAAAAAAGATGGGATTTGACGCCGACGCCGGGGCGAGTAGTAAAGCCTTCATATTCTTCGAATAATTAAGCTAAAAGCTTATTCCATCTGAGACTAATCATCTCCAGAGTCCTTATATTATAATAATACACTCATTTCTTTCAGATGAAGCTCGAATATTGGACGATTCTGGAAGTATTTACGAGAAGGACATCAATGCATTAAAAAGTCATTTAAATAATGTACCGTATAAACGCAGCGACTTTCGAACATCATTTCTTTTCGAAGAGTTCACACTGAATGATATGTAAGTAGAATATTATCAAATGAGCGTTGTTCACTCTTAAAAGATACAATCCGTTAGTTTTTATTCAACGCTTAGTATTACCATCTAACATATTCTGGAAGGTTAAATTATACCATGAACAAAAAGTAATATATTGTTCGATGTCAGGGTAATAAAATAAAAGGAAAAACAAGAATACTTCCCAAAAGTGCATTTTTTTCAAAGTTTACTCAACGCCATTAAAACGTTTGATATGGCCTGTTTTATTTGGCAAAAGGAGTTTTATATCCGCTTAAGTGTGTGTGCTGTTCTCAAAAGGGTGGAAAATGCGAGTTTTCACGCTAGTAGTGATCTAAATTTCTTAGAAGTAAATGGGTAAAAACGGGTTTTAAAAATCGTTTCTTAAAATGTGTTTATGTAAAAAAAAATTGGTTGCCTTTAGCTTTTTAAAACAAATCTAACGGTAGATTAGTTCAACTTAGCTCATTTTATGACCCTGCATTTAACTCACACACAGTAAGCTGGATATAATGAGGTTTCATCAATAAGTTGTCTAAAATGTATTTCTATCAAGAAATATGTACTTGGTATACTTGAAGACCCTTTTAATCTGGTGCCAACATTACGGTGTTTTCTGTGGATTAAACACAGATTATACTTTGCTCACCTATTTGGCTTGAGCTATTTCGAACAAAAGTCATTTATATACAGTAAGTAACGGGTAACTCAACGACTGATAAATATGAACTAGTGTTTAAAGAGTCAAATAACTGTGAGGTATTCAATATGCTGCAAGACAAGATGTGTATGTGAACGTTCACTTGCAGAACCGCTTTTATCGCATTAATCACTTTTCTTGTGCTGTTGCACATGTACTTTTAAACTTGTACGCACTTGATGACGTAGTGCTCTAAAAGTAGCCCACACGATGCCGTACAAGTATTGTTTCGAAACCTCTCTACTTTACTGAATATGATTACCGCATCATTAATTATTTATTGTATATTAAACAAATAATACTTATATTGATAACCTCATATACAGCTTAGCCCGTCGCGACGTGTTTTTTCTTAACTTTTAACTTATGTGTTGTTTTATTCACTCAGAAATCCTCCAAAGACGATAGAGTTTCCTTATTCTATTACCGAATGGGCAATCCAAGCACTAAGTATGTACATTTATATTACATAATATTCTTACCATTACGTTATCGATCTATATCTTATTTAAATATAAAACAAACCAAGTTATAATTTAATTAAACATATATAAACCAAATCCACTAATATGTATTTTTTTACTTTAATATTTAGGAATAAATGAAATTAGCTAATCATGTCGATAGAACGAATTTCAAGCTTGTATATTGATCTTAGTTTTTCAATGCAGGTGTACTACCTGATGGTGGTGTATGCATTTTGGACAACATATTTGTAAAGACATACAAAGATTTCTTCATTCAACTGGATTTACCTTATAAAGTATCTCGGAAAGAGCAGTTTATGGTCAAAGCCAAAGTTTTTAATTATTCAAAGAAGGATCTTAATGTAAGTTTAATAAATTTATTGCTAAGCATGTATACATATAACAGAACACATTTTTTATTTATATATATATTTTTTATATATTTTGATAGGTATACCAAAGCATATAGTTCTTTAACACAGAACAATAGTATTTGAGGGTTTTAAAGACCGTCACCGTTGATGTAGTTAAACGCCGTTCCCTCACAGTACCGGACCGATAAGCAAATACAAACCGTATTTCAACATTATTCTTTTTGAGACAATAAAATTTAAAGGGCGGCGTAAAAAGAGAGTGGGCGGGTGTATATGAAAATCTTGCATCTGATTTACAGTCGCCTAAGGCAGATCGAATACTATTATAATTGTGTAATTAATAAAAATACTGGGGGGGGGGGAATTTGTTTGCCTATCTAAAAACCTTGGTGGGGGATTTTATCTGCCTGCGCAAAACTACAGGTTGAGGGAGTTCAGTGGGGAGATTTCATTCGACTACCTGAAAATATTGGTTCCGGGAATTGGGGGGAATATTGTTCGCCTACGCACAAATGCTAAAACACAAGCTTGGGGAAAGTTGAGGGGATTTTGTTCGCCTACGCAAAAATACTGGTGAGGGAGGGAGGATTGATTTTGCCTATCTCCTCCAATAATGATGTATAAATAATATTATGATACTCTTTATCATAGCAGTTTTTACTACCATTTTCAACGCTACATTAAATCCCTCTTAGAGGCAATTCAATACTTATCTGCAAACTGATTTACGAAGGCTGTTTGGAATTTAATAACCTTTATTGTACCAATTTAAAGACTAATACATATATTAGAGACATTCCGCCCTATGGTAATATCAAGACGTCATAAAGTCTGCTAGTGAACAAACCTACTAAATCGTGTACATACCATGTGCAATAAGAAGTTATCAAGTTTTTCATAATGATCTCATGTAAGAGATATTTAAATTTAACTATATACGCATATAAGAACACTTGACTAAAGGTATGGTCGAATAAGTACAATCGTGAGGTATTTGCTTAACATTAAACTAAAAAGTTGGAATAAAGTTGAACTTTGAATCCAGGAATATCATCTTATTGATAAATCCTGTAGGAAAAAAGGTTTCGCTCGCGCCTACTACTTTTTTTAAACGAAACTGTATTTTTAATTGTATTGATATTTCGCACGCTCGTTCTCTTTCGTTTTTTTTATTATTATTTTTTTTTTTTTTGGGGGGGGGGTGCTGAATCCGTAGCACAGAACAGTTGATATATGTGGCCTTTTTCCAATATATCCTGAAAATTATTGTTTAAAGGTTACCCTCTTGATGACACAATCAATCTATTTGAAAAAGCACCAGTTCAATGACAATGCCACGTCGAACTTTTGTTTCACCCATTACACATTCCTTCTACCCCACTAAAATAGTCATTTTACCTATCGCAGGTGCAAGTTACACTTTACAAGAAGTTTCCCGAATTCGTCGTGTATGGTTATAAAACGTGTAGGCAACGCTTAATTTCATGGACATATTTATCGAAAACCAGTTGAATACATGTATTTCAGACAAAGATAACGGTAGTAATGTGCGATCATTTATATACAACAGATATTTTATGGCATATCTACTCAACAGTGAACAAATTAAATACTTATTTATGAATTAACCTATTTATGCTAAGCGTCCCCCTAGGGGTCGAAGCGCATTTTACCAATGTACGTAATTTGAATTATCCTGGACCAGCTTGGTGGGTAATATGTTATCGAAATCTAGACTATAAATCATTAATAATAATATTTTTTTAATATATTTCACTAAGTCAGTCGTTTTATGTTGAAGGAGTAACTGGTCAGCAAAAATATCATATATGTGAATAATTTAAAATTTAACTTTAGGGGAGCCCTCCTTTTTTATATAAACACGTGTAGACAATCAAAAGAGTGCCAATTTAAGGTTTAACTTTTTAAAATATATAGGTGAGTATATGCAAACATTGCAATTTATGATGTTATTATAAATTAGAATTACACGAGGCTCGTATATTTTCAGGCTCGAATATACCTCAAGGATGATCGCAATTTATGTTTTGGTAAAAGTCCCGGTGTTCCGTCTGATCCGCAGAGCGTTACCGTGGTATGTATTACTTCGCTTTTGATGGTGCAGTTCAACATGGCTGCCTTTAATCTAGGTCATGTCTGTGGTATTATATTTATTTGTTTGCAGCATTGTACATGTTCTCTTTTGTTGTATAAGTGCTTAAAGGCAAAGTTTAAGAAATGGTTGGTCGGTCAAACTCCAGCTGTGCATCCCCTCTTGATTAGCTTGGTGGCACATCATGTTGTAAAAGAATCCAGGAAGTAAAGCAAATTTGTCAGAATTCGTAAACAAATCTAAATACCCGTCTACCTTATCAAATAGCTGTACTATCTTTTGACAAATCTTCAAGTCTGAAATTCATGCTGAATTGAGTACCTTGTTTATATTACTGACATTTCAATGCCAAGCTTTTGTGTCGAAGGAATGTCTAGATTGTTGTTTTGTAAAAAAGATATATGTTACAAAAACGAACATTTTTTGTTGTGGCTATCATTGCAGCGCATCGCTGATTGAATTGTATATACAACTATTCCTACAATGAACACAATATAACTATACCAATTACAATACACATAAAATAAGGTTGTGTAAAGGATAAAATCTTAACTGTCCGGAAAGTATATATCGTAATTGTTTCCGTATCGATAGCTAGAATGTTGTCCTAATTGGTAAAGCATTTCCTCATGATTCTGAAAATACTGTTTACATTTGTTGCTGGAAATTCATGGTATATCCCTTTGACCTTTTTAAGATAATGTTTTCTTTCGTTTTTATTGCGTTTATCCACATACAAATTATATTTTCAGTTGTAAATGAATTAGATGGGTATCAATTTTTGCCTACAATTTTCCCGGTCAATCTTTGTCAATCTGAGATAGTGTTAAATCGGTACTTCAAGTTTAACCAGTATATAAAATTTACACTCACAAAAAACACTTAATAATGTTTCAGAAATCGCAAAGCGCGAAGAGTGTGGTCTTTGCTGCCGTTGCGTTTAGAGCAGAAGAAACGGAAATTGAGGTGTCTGCCTTTGTTCGGACAGAACATGAAGTGAAATATGACAGCATTGTTAAGAAGCTCAACGTTGTGGTAAGTAAGAGGGCTTTGCTGGAACGTTCTGTTATTATGTTTTGACACTTTTACTATAATCTTGTTTATTTGAATCATGAAATAATAATAATTAAAATAAACAAGATTAACATAATACACAGATGAAACAAACTCGATTACAATTGACAAAATATGACAAATGAACATCAACTCAGTACGCAGAAACGCAGTAAGCACCCTCTATAAAAGTAATTCATTATTATTAAGGGTATCAAACAAAAAGGGTTTTTGCGATTTCCCGACCTACCCTAATTTAGTGCACCCTAATCTTTTTCTTGCTTTTTGACATTATATTTTACCGTTATTTGTATCCTTTCGATACTAGTAATATATTTCACCAGTATAGAAAAACAGATTTGTAAATGTACTGTTACTATACGTTAATCCAGACTAAATTTGGACGGTTTTAAGTGTGATTGTAAAATGAGTCGGCTGAATCTTAAGAGTATAAAAAATCAACAAAGGTCTTCCAACAGCATTCTCTTGGTAGTGAAAGCTGATTGGTTAAGACTAATCTTAGTAGAAGCAATACTGGTATAAGTAGATGGTTTCACCACGTATTTAGCAATTTTATGGATGTTGTATGTTTTTTGTATATTTCTCTGGTCGTATATAACTTTAAATGTCTGACTAATAAAGCGGCTTTACAGAAACGATTTTTATGGGACATATTCGTACGCTGATTAATTTGTTATATTTCATTTTCAGTTTAATTTCTATTGCTTTCTATCTACCTAATTAGTACGCAATTTTGCTGTATTGTTGGTACATGTTATTTACGAATAATGTGTCTCTTAGTTTATGATAATTTATTTTCAATTGATTGTGACGAAAGCGGATAGCTTAAAGAATTACTCTCGAGTCAAGTTTGGTATGACGCAGAGGTAAAGAGTCCGCCTCCCGGGTCGGGGAACACTCTTGTGGCATTTTAAATAGACATTCAGTACTGATGAGTTTGACCTATAATTGTTGATGAAAAATGCTTCGAAAGTGTTTCAAATTAGCTGTAATATTTCTACACAATTGAGCTGAAACAGAATGGTATAAACTCATCCTCATTTATATTTCACTTCCTTTCTCAGTAAATGACGACTAATGTAGATTGTTCATTGTATTTACGTTCTGTCAACTAAACAATCGTGCATTTACTGTTATAATTTGGATCAAGAATGCATCTAAAGATGAAAATAATGAATGTTTATGAAATGTTTGCACTTAAACACGAACAAACAACAAGTTTTAGAGAGAAACTGCGTATGAAACTTATTTTTAACTTTTAGTTTCAAAAGAAAGACGCTCTACGACCAATTTCAAAGGTTCATTGAATTAAAAAAAAAAAGATTATTTTTGTCATATTCCCCTGTGACCGATTTAGATCAGTAGTTCAAGGGTATGAGTGTACCGGGCGGCATTTTATTAATATCAGCTTAAATCATTTTCCTAGACTCTTTATCAAATAATCAAAAATCATATTGGAATGCGTAAGCTATACGTTTATAAACGTTAAATGTCTTTGCTATATCACTTCATTTGAACCGAATTTAGTACATTTAATACCCAACAAAATTCAACAAGTAGGTTTAAACAATATTTATTGCAAAAGGTATATTTTACAGAATACACAAGGTTAGAGCATACTCAAAAATAAAAGGTTGTCTTACATAAAAATACAGGCAAAGTAAGCAAGTGATATATGGACAAAACAAAATAAATCACGATATAATTGAGAAGAAAGCTTCTTAGCTTATACAATGCCTTGCTTCTGTCACACTTTCAAGTTGCTTGCTACGGTGTAAATGTTGTTATGATTTTTATATTTTCGTTACCGTTATAATTTGATGGATAAGGTGAAAGGTGGATGGCAAACGTCAAGAATCAGGAAGACGGGGCAGGGCATGTACAGGTCAGGTCAAATGTAGGATCTGGTTTGTTCTTATTATCTTAAGAAGATCAAAAGCGTTTAGTTTGGCGGATGTAGTGCTAAACGTGATTGAATATCGTTGCGTCAAGTCCGTGGCAATTTTTTAACCAGTTTTTTTAGTACTTGAAGTGACATATGCATAATAGTAGACAGTTGGTGGAATAGATGATGCCTTTGTGCACGATAAAGGGGACAGGTGCAAATCAAATGGTAGGTGTCCTCAATTTCACCACATTGACAATTTGGGCTATTGATAATGTTTTTAGAGAACAAATGTTCATTTAGATTACTACAATGCATCCGCAGCCTTGCATGTGTGACGCTCCATTTGCAATCGCCCTCATAGTAGAAATTTGGAACTGATTGTTTATTCTTGTTAGGATTGATTTTAAAGGAGGGCATGGATGTCGGAGAACGAACAGTTTCCGGAATTACATTCCATAAGGATATTGTGGTTGGAAGAAAAAAAAATTAACAGCTGAGTTGTACAAGGAATATTACGATGGTTGACAGAATTCCGAATATTGTAAGAGCTTGTATCACCTACTCGGGATGGAATAAGTGTAGTAAGATTGGCTGGAGTTAGAAAAGGAAACATCTTGTAAAAATGAGTGCGTTTATGTTATCGCCTTATCTCCTTATCTCCAGAAATTCAAGTCCTGTTTCTATATAAAGAATTGAAAAGGAGACAAGTCGCGTTGCTTCGGAATTTTTTTGCGCTCTCTCATGCTGAACTTTCTCTAGGTCCTCTGCATCAGCTTGCGTTAGATTGTCCCAAACTACATCTGCGTATTCCAATAGTGACCGAATAAATATTTTAAATAAGACTTCTAGCGGTTTGCGATCAAGGACGTATTTAAATATCGCATGAGGTAAATACGTTGCTATTCCTTGGTTTTGACGGAGTTAATATGCTCATGTCATGAGCAGTTACTGGCGAGTGTGACGCCGAGATGTTTATGAATAGTAACTTCCGCTATTTGAACATTATTAAAAAAGGTAGATATACCTGTTGGTTTGTTTTTCGAGAGATTAAATGGGATTAAATGATACAAGCCATCTTTCTGCCCACATATGGATTTTGTTCATATAATCATTTAGTTGCTGCTCGGCAGACAAAGGATCATCGACAATAATAAACATGGTAGTTTCAACTGCAAAAAGACGTTTGGGTGCTTTTATTTCGCGGACGATATCGTTTATAAAGACAATAAAGATTAGATTAGAATTGAACCCTGTGGAACTCCGGCAGATATTGAAACCGTTTTTGACATAGTACCAGACAAGGCAACCCTCTGTTTTCTTTCACTGAGATAATCAGTAGGCCATTATAATATGGAACCGGAAATACCACTTTCACTAAGCTTGAAAAGTAGACCTTCATGCCATACGCGATAAAAGGCTTTTGAGGTGTCACATTATTTTCTATAACCTTACTAATAACACTCAAGAGGGATATTGGACGATAATTACCAACAACTTGGGGATCTGATTTCTTAAAAAATGCAGAGACATGAGCCAGTTTCCACTGGTTAGGTACTTTACCGAAAGAAGAGTGTAATTAAAAAGATCTCGAAGGGGTTGTGAAATTTCGGTGGCAATCTCCCTTAGTATAAAGCTGTTTATTCTGGTCCTGTTGTCTTGCAAGTTTCTAGTACCTTAACTGAGTCTATAACATCTTGATGGGAAATATCAAAATCTTGGAGGAATGGGACATCAGAGACAGTAGGTCTGTTAGGTACAGTAAGAGGGCTCTGAGATTGGAAAAAGTTAATCAGAAGATTAGCCTTGTCACTGTTAGATTTGTGTACGGTGCCGTCGTGGATGAAAGCCGACGTAGCACTAGTAAAATGTTTAATAGTTTTCCATAACTCAGATGAGGAGAAGGTAGTTTCCCGAAGTTTCGAAGCAAGTTTTTCATAATTTGTTTGTTTGGCATTTTTAATGATATGGTTAACATGATTGCGAATAGTCAACATGCTGTGTGTCGCAGTAAGCAAATACATATTTTGATCAGAAAAGAAGGTAACAAACGAGAAAATTCTGGAATTAGATTAATTAATTAATAGTGTTTCATTTTGTTTTAAATTTTGTCTAGGCTTTGCATATCGTGGATATATGTTTTTCTTTGACACTCGTGAAATAATGAAATAAAATACGGTCTTGCGCTGAAATCGACAAACATCCTCTATACATTATTGATTATGTATTCAAAATAATATCGCATGAGGGTATTTATCTCAAACATTTATTAAAACTCTTAATGTATCAGTTGAAACTAGTTTAATGAAATTGATATATCGACCATCGTACTTTTTAAACAGTTGTTTATTTATTGCCAGAACGAAGGAATTCTACACATGAAGCAAATACATGTGTGCCTTGATCCTAATGACGACATGAAGGATTGCTCAAACTCCGAAGAGGTCATCGTCGGTGGTATGTATTAAACTTGCTTATGATGTCATATCCATTTCTGCAAAAAATACCTCGATGTAACATTTTAAAACCTGCACATATCACTGAGCGCCCGGGATGGTATTCATTACTCAAATTAAGTCGTTAATCTTATGGTCATACATCACTTACTCCATTCACTGTATAGGCTTGTTTTTTATATCGAGCAACCCGATTATCATCGTTCTTAGATTCAGATAAGGCCAATATTAAATACCACCCCTGGTGAAGCTTACGTTTACGCGCGTTAACAGCCTCGTGTCGTTTATCGGCCATTAACATCAGGCAAACGTCTGAAATGTGGCAACATTTCACTAAAATTGAAAAAGATGGCTAAACAAAGGTTCAGTGCAACTTCTGTGAACCGGCATTGACTAATTCGGGGGAAAGTGCAGAGACAATGAAGCAAAATATCTTTACCGACAGGTCTATAAGTATCATATAAATAGTCACTAAAATTTCATATTATAACGTGTGGATTTACGTTAATTTGTATTGGTCCAAAAATTTAACAATAAATGAAATTTTCTATATTAATATGTCTACTATTGTATTTAAACCCCTTGAGATGGCCTCCTGATAAAAACTAAAATAATAATGACGTCACATCATTTGTGTAAACGGCGTAAATATGCATGAACTATCGGAACAATATTCTTTTTTTTTACTAATTTGCGTCAAGATTTATGACAAAAAGAAAGTTTCTTATGGATACTGACTATCAGTGCATGCAGACTTGAATACTAGCGGACGTTCATTCATCCGTAAACCTGTTCAATGAATCAATAAAACATGTAGATATTTACTGTATTTGTTTCGGTACTGACACAATTTAATTACTATGAAGTTTAATGAATGTCATCGTTTCGTTTTTTAAGTCCCGTGTAAATGTTTACAAAACACTGTAAACGTGGGAGCCTTAGGTGGAGGGATCAACAAAGCTAGCCATCAGAAGAATGAAAATAGGAGTTTCTCTGACATCGGGCAGTTAATTAAAGTTATGATATTTCTAACGAACAACAAAGTCAAATCAATTCTTGAATATTTGTGCTTGGAAAATTATTAAGAGCTTGGTGTGTGTGACATGCTGCCTAAATGTACAATTTAAGTTATTAAAAAGATATAGCAAAGGTCCCTTCGAACACGTTTCATTTGATCAAACTTCGTATTTATTTTTACCATCTTATTTGATCTTTCATGCCGAACTTACATGAAAATAAAATATATTTAATTTATCTAATTCTTAAATTTACTTAATTTTATATATTTCTTTGTATTTCATTACGCAGATAGTGATCTTGGAAATGGTTTACCAAAGCGGACATATAAAGTTAATTTAACCATGGATTCGGATTCAATACACGGAACAGGTTCAGCAACGTTGTACTTCCAAAGTAGGTGGTTTGGTATTCATTTAGCTTTGTTTTACTTTCGTTACTAAACCACCAGTACTAAAAGGATAAACGAATGTACTGGTAGTGGAATATCATTTTTAGCTCGACCATTCGAAGAAACAGGAGGGCTTTACTACTCGCCCCAGCGTCGGCGTCGGCATCGGTGTCGGCGTCGGCATCGGCGTCGGCGTACGGTTAAAGTTTTAGGAAAAGTTGTGATTTTAACTTATAAGTCAAATACCCTTCATTCAATTCCCTAAATACTTCAAACAGTTGTTCAGGGCAATCAAATAATGAGGTTAGATAACTCCATATTATCCTTTATACAAATTATAGCCTCCTACTGATTGACTATGGAACTTTTTATGGTGAAAGTTTTAGGGCAGGTTTGGTTATTTATAAATAACTTCTATACCTTTCATTCAATTTACTTGATACTTCACACAGTTTTTCAGGACCATCACACAATCATGTAACATAACCCCATAGTATCTTTAATACAGGTTATGGCCCCTTATTGACTTCGGAACTTAGGTTAAAGTTTAAGGGCAGGTTTAAGTTTTAGGGCAAGTTAGGATTTTCTCATATAAGTCCTATACCCCTCATTCAATTGACTTAATACTTCACATAGTTGTTCAGGGTCATCACAAAATGAGGTAAGATAACTCCATATTATCATTTTTAAAAATTATGTCCCATGATTGACTTTGGAATTTAGGTTAAAGTTTTAGGGCAGGTTGGGATATTTGTTAATATCTTCATTCAATTGACTTGATACTTCACACAGTTGTTCAGAACCATCACACAATGAGGTTACACTACTCCATATTATCCTTAATACACGTTATTGCCTCTGATTGACTTAGGAACTTAGGTTAAAGTTTTAGGGCAAGTTTGGATTTTAATAAAAAAATGTATACCCTTCATTCGATTGACTTTATACTTCGCACAATTAATGACTACCATCTTACAATCAGGTAACATAACTCCATTTAAATCCTAAATACCAATTATGGCCTTTGATTTACTTTTTTTATCTTTTGATTTCTTTTGACAAGCATATTTTTATATTCTTAACCAGATTTTCACCAAGGGAAAACAAGTTATAAGAATGAGTTGTGTCATTGTTTGGGCAGGCTGGTGGGAGGGCAGCCTCAAAGTCACCTTATGTATCGAATAATTTTGGCTAAGTTTGACATCCATTGACCAAAAGTAATTATTAATAGAAAAATGGTTGGTATTGAATAACTTAAGTGAGGGTCGACATATTGCGAGGAAACTTGCTATGGTCACTGCTTACTTTTTAACTTGATTTTTCTTGCATTTGACAGGCACATACATCAATATTGTATTCACTAGTAAGTCAAAGCGGCGTAGTCGAGCGCGCTGTTTTACGATAGCTGTTGCTATTGTCTATAATGTAGGTCAAACAAATGGACAGTTTCCCTCCAATGGGGAGATTTTCGCAAATGGACATCCTGAATATATCCAGTTTAACAATTAAACGTCGTTTTACACTGACAATTATTTTTTAATCATTAGTAGTTCAAGAAACAAAATAAATCTTGGATGAAGGAATATTTAAAAAAAACAATGGGAGTTTCTGCAACTTATTGTTGAAAGACATCTTTAAAAAAGCCCATTTTCATATATTTCAATCAAATAATGGACACTTCAGAAAAAAAGCCCAGCAGACTTAAACCAAGGACCTGTTCAAAAGCAAAATAGTCAAGGCAATCACTTAACGAAATAAATACAATGCCGCAACATAAACATGACAAAATTATTAAATAACAGTTACTAGTAGATGTTTGGATAAAGGCCTTAGCACGGCCAATGAAAACTAGTTTGCTGGGATAATTCAATGTTTATATAATCATTATGCTGATATTGATTAGTGGTTTATTTCATCAAAAGGTTATGTAGGTCAACAGGTCACTTATGTATAACATTGGTTGCTACTAAGTAAGCCGGTCAGGTTTTATATCAGTTTGAAGCAAGCAGTTAGGCAAAAGTAAATCAGTTAATGCTAACTTTATACTTATATTATGTATTCCAGGTAATATTATGGACAGTGTAGTATCTACAGTTATTCATGGGGTTGGAAAAACGTTTATACTACCAAGTGGAAGCGGGGAACAAAATATGGCAAAGCTCGCCCTTATTGTTTATGGTAAACAATATCTCCAAGCGACATTTCAAGAAACAAAAGAACTACGGAATAAAGGAATAGACTACATAAAAACAGGTACGAAGCAAATATAAGATAACTAGAAAAGCATTGAATATAATGAAAACACCAAAGCTTGTTCTTGTAAAAACTGTATACATTTATTGACTAGGAGGCCGTTGAAAATGATCTGATATTAAGAGGAGCATTAAACCTTTTTCCCATTAATAAGTTATTTCAAATCATTCAATCTTTCAATGTAATAAACTTTAGTTTACACTTTATCTATTAAGCAATTAAACAAATAGCATACACACATAATACCTTATATGTATAAAGATGAAATTCATCACAATGAGCTCGAGGATAATAAACCAAGATATACCTTATTTTAATTCTGCTCTAATTAGATAAAGTGCATAAAAACAAATGAGACATGGCAAATGCTTCGTTGATAATAAGTATTATAATTCTTCATTTCTTTCTTCTAAATATTATCTAAAAATGAACAAAAAATGAAAATGTAAGTCGTACCCGAATGAGGGGATAGCGTGTTTAGCCCGATACGACAGTAAGGGTTGGTCATCGTTTGTCGCTGCTCAATCCTAACTAAACCGTCTTTATGCAATTATGTACGACTGCACAAGTGAAAAATTACTTTGTTTTGCTCAAATGAAAGATAATCCATAATGTTTCCGTAGAAAAGATTTTGATAAATAGGCACACAAATGTAAAATGTAAATGTCAAAGTAAATGGATAAAAATGTAAAAGGCGTAGTAAGGACAGGCGCACCTTCTCGTATAAGTCTAGGACTGACCAGATCGGGTCCACAAGCCACAAGAAAGGTCGATAGAGATGATCGTCTAAGACATCTTGAGGACATATGATGATGTCTTATAAGACTGAGGTAGCATCTCGTAAGTGAAGAAGGGTTTGATTTTTTTTTCATCTGGAAGTGTTGATTTCTTACAAAAATAGTTGTTAAGAATTTCAGATCTCTCTTTATCTGTTGACGCAGTGCAATCATTTTATATAACTGTTGTAGAGTTGTATTTGTTTATTTATTTGAGAGTTGTTTGCTAGTTCAAATGTTTGCCTTTCGAATTGAGTATATGACTTTATTTCTGGACCTTCTACCATTTGACTAGGCTGTCTCAGTGTTATCCGTTTAACTAATTTGTTAAATTTTTCCTCATTTTCATTTGTTTCCGAATTATATTGTTTATCCAAGGGTTGTAATTAGGTCTTATTGTTAAGTATTTATTTGGTATTGTTTGTGAAGCTGCTGAGTTATTGTATCTGATATATTAGATGATGTTCGATCGATGTTGTTTGAGTAACGAGTTGTTTCCCAGTTTGATCCAAATTCGACATAGTTACCCATTTCGTTAATAACAATAGGAAAAACTACAGAAACAAGCTCAGTAGCCAAAGGTTTTAACATAATCCCCGTTCTATGGCACAGGTTAAACGCCAAAGACATAGAATACAAAAATCACAAACAAGAAACATGGGACAACAGCCCAAACACTCCACAAAAAAACACGGTGCATACATACTATATAAAACAACTAGGTATTTTTATCAAAGATGATTAGATACTGCCTTTGAATGGTCAGTTAAATGTTAATTTACTGTGTGTTTAAACCAGTTTGCGTGCACAACTTTACTCTTATCCTATCAATCCAAAACAAAGTAAAAACGTAAAAGGTAAATCGTATCAAATTATGCATTAACACGAGGAAACCTAATAATAAAAATAATCAACTAATAGGTGAACAACAAGTTCTTCAATGATGAGGGACCCGAACTCTATCTGTAGACAAAGGATTAAATTTCAGAATACCTGATGCAAGAACTTTTCAACGAAAGATGCAGTTATTGTTTCAAACTATGAACATCACACACAGTCTGCCTTAACAAATAAAAGGTATAAAACTGTGTGATCATAGCGTTTGATATTAAAAAACGATATGTGGCCTTTAAAATTGCTTGTTTTAAATTTTGTAAAATTGACTACGCAGACTATTGACAGTAATATAGTAATAAGGCTGGGGTGATAGGATCTGATACGAAGCTGGAGATTACGTTTTGTGCATGCTTTACTATAAATACATCAATAAAACTGTTTAAGGGTTCTATGAAGTGAGTGGGCTTATTGATTAATTGATGTGCATTGTAAGAATTAATTAGATTTGAAAGTTTGTTTTATGGAATTGATTGGTTAATATTGAAATCTCCTGTAATGGGGATGTCGTCGGCAGCTTGATTGAATGCATGATCAAAGCTGTGTTCCATAAGGTTCCAATTGTTATTGCTAGAGTTTGGTGGCGATAGAAGCCACCAACCAATAGCTGTTCCCTGTTGAGTTAAATTTCTAACCATAGGGCCTCTATACCGTCGACGAACAGTTCAATCCTTTTGGTAGCTGTGATACCATCATGATTGTAAATTGCGACCCGGCCTAACCTTCTTTATCACAACGGAATAGATGACCGGGGAAGGCCAAGTTTCAGAAAAAAAGTTTTGAAGTTCGATCTCTAAGTGTTTAAGTTTCGGCCGTAGCAAAGTTTAAATCGCTGTACGAAGATGAAAGGGATGATGTATCTAGGTCGTCCGAAGTGGAAGCTGGTCCTTGATTCGGATAAACCTCTCCGGATCTAGAGAGTAAACAAGTAGTTAGAAGAAAAGCTTTTTGGGCGGTAAACAAGTGACCGACAACACAAAATGGATATAGAAGACGTCATTACGGAGGATAGAGCGAGTTACTTGAGACTGAATCGGGTGTTATGGAGTGCAGACAACATAACATACATACATTCCTTTAACGAACCAGGCGCCTAACCCTACATCTATGTGCGACACAAACAGTGATAGTTTTATCAAACAAGTCGAACAGCATACTGTAAAGATTTTAAAATAGAAAAGTGTGGAAAAATCAAATAACATTTTAGCATTTTAAAGTGTGAATATGAGCGGATAAAAGTGAATTGTAGTAAAGCATAAGTAAATTGTAACATTTATGTAGGCTGTGGTTTTGAACGTTTCCGAATATGTTCACATGTATACGTTTGAGATGGAAGAAAAGGTATAAAGATGAGCAATTTATAATGCCGAAAAATATTTAACTTTAATAACACACATTAGTTATGTCCTATTTAAAGAGTGAACATGCATTTGTCTTTTTAAAATGATAAAACCAATGTAATAAAAGTTGAATCATATATGCATACTAAATACCTAATATAATTAAAATATGATCCGATACAATAACTTGTTTTGCACTTTACACTTTTTCATACAAATAAGAAGTACCATATGGATATTAATAAAGACATTAACAACATAATTGTTTAAATGAACATCCTAATTTATACTTGGTAATAATAAATTGGTGAACATGAATAAGTAAAGTCATTGAAATATGTACATCCAATTATCCTTCACAATCAAGTAATCCACATACATTGTAGACCAAATCAAACTTTTCAGAATAATCCTACCAAACCAAGGTGAATTGAATAGTATACTTAGGAAAATACTTAAAATCATTTAAACCAACAACTTCTTTAAGTAATATAGCAACTCAAAGGCATTGTAAACAATGTAAAATAGTATGACGATTAATAATAGTGCAAAAAAATGAATAGTTAAATTATCTCATTTCATCGAATATCAGATATATAATATACGATAAGTAAATGTAGATACATGTCAACAGTCAGCAAAGCGTTGGATTGCTAGTGTTCTGCGTGATAACCACATACCTAGGCGAATCATTCATTGATCATCGCTATGCTCGGGTTTACTATAATATCATCAGTAGTTGTATAAGGTATGTTATAGAGTGTCGAAATAAAATTACGCGACATTGTTTGTTAGAGGTTGACACTTGTCGAGATCGGATAACTCGCTCTGTTGAAGTTTCGATTTTGATAGTGCTGTCAAATGTCCAAGCGCTGTCAATGGCCCTTTTGTTGACCAGTTGCCTAGCCTGGTAGAAAAGATCGCTACGAAGAGGCGTAAGATGTTCATTTATGAACACACCTTTACAGTAAGAATCCTTAAGCTTGGATTTTGACCTCATGAAGCTGGAGCTTGCGCGGTATGAAACAAAGTTCACTACAACATCACGGTGCTTATTAGCTTAAGATTGTGGTGCGCCCGTCTTAGGTTTGTCCAGTCGATGAGAACAATCTATATCTGCCGGAGATATAGCACAGGTTTCTTCCTTAAATACATTAAAAATTGTATAATCTGCTTACTTATCAGTAGACTGAAGTAGGCCGAACACTCGCACGCAGTTTCGACGACTGTACTGATTAGTATGCTCTAAGTCGTCAACTGTAAGAGCAAGCTTTGATTAATTAGCATCGACCTTTGTTCGAAGTCACGTTGTTGGTCTCCTGAATTATTGTAAATGAAACAGGTATAGTATTATTGTTGATGGTCGCCGCCAGCTGGGCGTAACGCAGGTAGAGATGTTACGCAAATTATGAAAATAAATTAATCTAGCTGAAGAATTGACGTTTTACTCACATATAATAATTCGTAGACATTTAAGTATCCATTCACACTTTTTTAATTTATTACAACATCGATAGTTTAAAGTTATTTAACTCTTTTAACACACAATTGTTTTGGCTAGACTGTCATGTCACAAACCGGATGCACTTGAAATAGAAAGGAATATTGCTTTCATGGCCATAGCGATATTGTTAAAAGTTAAAAATCAATACCTTTAATATCCCACTATGGATGTAAAATGCCGCACTCGAAATCGATTCTTAAATTTAAATTGTGTTTACTATCAAATGAGTAAGAATATGAACACAACGGATGCACAATAATATCATTGAAATAAATGTAATTTTTTTCTGCTTTCCTCTGAATTTTAAGACACTTTTGGCAGACGACAACGAATGTATTCCTCTGAAAAAGCAACCGATATAGAATCCGTACATCATGGATGCATCATTCTGCTCTTATTAAGTAGTGTGGTTTCAGATATTTGATCGTCTTTCTTAGATATTCCCACCACCAAAATATATAGGGTCTGTCATGAGTCGTCATATAATTCATACTTTAATTGAACGAGTTCAGTAAATATGTAAGTAAGCGAGCCTACTTGCATATTTCCTTGACGAGTTGAATAAAGTGTATTATACGATGCGGGCGTTATATTCGTTTTATCGCATTTTCAAAGAAAAAACGCAAAAAGATATACCTGTATAACCTGCTCTAGTAATGAGCCTAAAACCCCAAAAGCCATTCACTTTCCCGCGCTGCATGCATTGCAAAAATTTAGTACCTCTAATAATTTGAAACTTCATGTATATCCGATCATTTCAAATCTGTTTATAAGTAGAATGTTTACTAAGATGATTTTCAATAAGAATACCAACAAAAACAATCGTTTAACGAAATTTGTTTTCTTTTAAATCGTGACGTGATATTCGGCACGATGACGTCATAATTTGTGATATGTTTATGAGGTTATATCAAGGTTCAATAAACTAATAAACGACCATCTCTAAAACAAATTTCATGAAATCAAAGCGTAATACTACGCTTTACTCTTTATATTTGGCTGGAAAATGGAATGCTGTATTCAAATACATCTTCATAATTAAGAAGAGAATAATAACCGTATAACTTGCTTCGGTTAGCAATTAGAAATTATTTTTCCAATAAATTTGTTTACAAACATGCGGAGTGATATATTTTCTGACCAATAGAAATATAGCAATGTGATATTACATATGTTTAATAAAGAAAACATGTGATGGCTATATTAAAACGGAAACAAGGTATAATACAAGCATTTTATGACATGACCTCTTACAAATTGCAACAGTATTTCTTTCAACTGGCTTATTTTCATAAATATGTCCTGTATAACATATCAAAAGTTCTAAGAAATCCAAGTGATGGAAAGTATTGAAAAGGACGGCAATCGGTGATTGCATTTTCCCTTGTTGCCACCCATGTTAAAAAGTGATTTTTAAATATCTGCTTGACTGATGCCCAGATAAATGGTTCAGTAATATCCACAATCTACCAGAAACTCTGGTTAATATGACATAAAACCTGTTGAACATTTTATGCCCAAGGTGATACTGATCTACTTATAAAGCAGTAAGCAATGAAGTCTGCAACCACAGCAAACACTCTGCTCATTGATGATTATACAGATATGTGCATACTCCTCATCTACCATACCGAACTAGATTCACATGAACTCTTCTTCAGCCTGAGCCAAAGAAGAGCACGAAGAATGCAAGAGTCTGGAACATCAAAGTTCTCAAATTGCAGCTGGGTCCCAGCGTGTGCACTCACATCCTCCTTATGCATGAGAGTCTTGGGTGTGACACGACATCCCACCTGTATGATAATGGTAAAGAAGCCGCCCTCCAGAACTTCATAACTAGTTATGACTTCCATGAGCAAGCTACAGTGTTTGGCACACTGTCAGCATCCACAGCAAATGTTGTGACAGCAGGAAAGAATGCGTTGGTGTGTTTGTTCATTGGGAAGCCTCGGGATTACTACGGTGAAACCGTTTTGTGAGTACGTGGCTACTAGCATTTTTCATGTACAGCCAAAGAGCCTACAACCAACATCAGCAGCAGCAAAATAGCACAGTTTCCGTGTGTACTGCCAGGTGCAGCAGTGGAAGGGAACCGTTGATAATCTTCTGCTACAAGACTGGGGATGGAAAGAGAGTGATGGGATACTTTTTCTTGTCCAGAGTGACTTACCATCAGCTCCATAGGAACTCCTGCAGGTCATTAGATGCAGCAGAAAGATAGATTGCAGCAGCCTGAGGTACACATGCAAGAAACATAACATTGAGTGTTCTGTTGTATGAAGCAACAGCAAAGGATCAGGGTGATCTTATTCATTTCAAGGGGCTTAATGTGATAACGGTGTATTTGACGATCATGAAAAATAGTGACTGAGCAATCAGACAATGTCTGACATCTTAACAATTCATGTTGACGTATTATAAAGTATAAAATTGATGTTTCTCTAAATTATTGTTTTAGGAGTAAACGACTTCTTATAATTTGTGTTGAACATCAGTGCATGCACTATGGAAGTATATATCTCAGGCCATTTTAAGTGGATGTAAGTCGTCTAGAGGTCTTATCTGAAGGCAATGGTCATCTTACTATTAAAATCTGATCTTCCTGTGCAAATATGTGTTTAGCTATAAATACATTGTTAGAAAGTCGCTAATGTCCCATTATAAAGTAGCAAAAAGTGATACAAAAGTAGGGTTAAGAAACATTTATTTTATATTTTCCACCATTTGGATTCCTTACGACTTTTGTCTTATGTATAATGTCGGATAACGACTGCCTAGCGAATGATCTCGGAATCATATTTTGGATGATGCATGTTTATCTCGTGGACAGTCCGTTGAATCTGGCATTTATCTAAGATTGACAATCATTGTCGTCCGACTAAAAGTAATACATCAGAGGAGTACATAATAGATACTTCATCAGTAGAATACAATCGTTGACTTCCATAGAATCTTACATTCATCGGAGTAAAACAACTTTGTCTTCCGACACAATATATTTCTTCGGAGGAGTACATTTATAAAACTATTACATAGAAATCTCTTGCTTTCCATAAAATAGGTGATCAATCACGCGTATAAATATAATAAATTTCTAAACATTATCTGATGACAGATACATCATTTAACATGATAGTTCTGCTAATTATAAAGATTGAATGATAATAACCATTGCCTTTTTTGTCAGATGTTTTTTTTCCAACATACGATATAGCTCAATATATCTTTAAATGACTTTGAATTGAACTGCACAATGACATGAATTTCTTACTGAACGAATTTAACATTGTTTTCAAAACTGCGTTATAGTTCTATTTGTTATGTGTAATATACAGCTTTCATATTTTCACATTATATGGACTGGGTATAGTAATTTTGTGTATTGGGTATAACCGTATACTAGAAAATATTGAACTGTTGATAGTAGTATACTGATTATGTCATAGTCGTACTCATGAGTGCATGGTGAAACATTAAAACATAATCAAAATTGGGAAATAGAGGTCTATAAAGATAATCTTTATCTAACGAGTCGGCTTCTATATGATTTCTGTTTAGATCAAGTATTTCATGCCTTAAATGGAGAAAAAAATATTAAAAAGATGTTTTCATAGGGCTTAACGCCTTATCGACAGGTTTGCCCACTCTTTTAATCATACTGTGTTATATGCATAACTGCTTTTTCAAGGATGTAAATCAGAATACATCGGAGTGTACAATACACTCCGGTTATCAGATTAAAGGTCAAAACCCACTTTAGGAGTATATGTCACTTATATATATTTGTTTTTCTTCGAAATGTGTGGCACATGATTGTATCATGAGGAGGTACCTTTAAACACGCTATTTTTTCATATCAAAATGTACCGATGTGCCAACTGTGCCGTGGTAACATATATCTTGTGATTGATTTCAACCAAAACAAATTAAAGTTAAGTCTATATGAAAGTGCCTCTGCACACATAGATCAATGTGTTTACGTATTGATTAAATAACCCAACCGTGCCAAAAAGGGTTTATTCTTTCAATAAGGAATTTCATTTATACCATTTATTGTTGTTTTTACCATGAAAATTCTCAATACATTCGATACAACACGGTATGCTAGTAGAGATAACAGGTTTCATCGCTTAAACAAACTATACAGCTTTTCTAAAAAACAAAACAAAACAAACAAACAAATAGCGTCACAGTGACATAGAAAGTTTGTGACAAGATAGTAGAGAAATTATTTGCATTCGGCATAATTTTAAATCCACTTTATTCTAATAGTGTTTTCATGTAGTATATATTCATCATGCATCATGGAATAAATGCAAATGACGGCGAGAATTTACATCGTTAAGTTAAGACATCGCTAGAAAAGTGAAGACGTACTCCTTTTTCAGACGTTATATAATGTTTCTCAAACCTAGTTGAAATAGAAAAAGGAATATCACTTGTAGGACTAATAATTCCATATCGTTACTTTGATGAGTGTGCCACAATACGGTTTTGCTAATCACTTTATTAAGATACAAACTATTCAAAAGGCACCGTTAAAAGGGAAAAAATCAGAAGAAACACAAAACATTGTACATTTACTTTTTGTAAAAAAAATTGTTTATATAATCTATGACTAAGAAAGTTTAATATCAGTGATCTGTGATTAGAATATTCATAGAGGACATGTCAATACCACAACTATCAACAGTATATAGAAAGCCTTCCGTACATTATTTGAGTTAAATAGTTTTACTCAGTACATTACCACTGCAAATTCAAACGATATATTATCAGATGATACTAGAATATTTTAAAAGTCATGCATCGGTGTTTATGTCTTCAGACCATGACATTTCTATACGTGGTATACTGAAACCCTTACCGTTCATGTGAAAATGTTTACGTATTATTTGGTCTACTTCATCCGGAGTCTGTGATTTATAGGTGCTATTGCAAAAAACATTAAGCAGATATAAGAGAAGTGTGACTTTGTCGTTATTATAACAACAGCGGTAGACCTTAGATATACACCAATATTGTTAAAGCAGTGCTCATTTGTTCTGTTAAAATTGTATTTCTATCTTTTGTTTATCTAAAACTGACGAGAATCAGTTAAATAAGTATTCTTCTGACATTTTCTGTTCCATTTAAAACAATTCTAATTCCAATTACAACAGAAGTAATGTAAATAAAGATTTCATGTTACACATACATTCCTCTTTCCATCAACTTGTTCAATTAAGATGAAATGAATGTTTATTGGCAGGTGTGATGAATCAGATGAGACACCAAAAATCCGATTATTCGTACTCTATATATAATTTTAGAGCAACACAAATAAAGTAAGTACATTTTTTGTTTTCATCCTAGACGTCTGAAAAAGAAATATCAAATTTATGAAAATAGCTTTAAAAAACTTAACTTTAGTACCAAACTTTCAAGGTAACTAGTAAGTGGATGGTGAAAGTGAAAAATAAAGTTTATAATTGATTTCCAGCCCCGAAGAAGCGTAGGTATAATGCTTTGCCCGTACGTGGGTTGGTCGGTAGACCAAACCGTTTTCAAATTGATAAAAACAGAATGATTGGGCATATGGCCCTTTAACTTAGACGGACGGACAGTAATGACCAGCTGATGATCCTTGATGTTTAAGTGTATAAATGAAGCATATAAAACTGGAATAAGCTTGGGGAAAGGTTCTCGAACTTAGTAGGAGGGTTGAACATGCCATGCAATTGAACGCTATTAAGTTTGGGGTCAGCAGATCAAATGTTATTATCACAAAAAAAAAATCCGATTAATAACAAAAGAACCGTCGAACTTGGTAGAGAGGTTGGCTATGCCATTTAGAGCCCAGTGTTATCCCCTATCGATTTTATTTATCAGATTAAAGGTTAAGGTGAACATATCAATAAGAGTATTTTTTTCGACACAAGTATTTAATTTTTCTAACTAATTAGAATCTGCTATGATGCGTTTAATGCAACGAGGGATTTTAAATCTTGACATATAAACATAAAGATAAAGTTTATCAAAACTGCTTTCTTATCCGGGAGGTTGTATTTGATCTGATTGAAATTTCTGATTCGGAATAACAAGCGTTTACACGTTCCATTTTTAATTAAACTATATTTGCGTCTTGTTTCCAACGACCAAATGTTGCCGCTTTTATTGTCCATTTGAGGTTTTAATAACGCTTTCATCAAAATCTGCTTCTATTATGCTAATTTACTTTGTAAATTCCTGAAAGACATTGAAACGCCACAGATATATGCACATTTATCGTTTTAGTAAATTGACAGTGTATATATCTTTTAGGATACTTCTTACTACTTACATTTACATCCAATGATATTGCAGATACGCACATTGAGTTTTAGGCTTAAAACTTACGAATTTCAACTTTCGCGAGTGTTGAAAGTCCGTCTACGGCCACGTATACGATGCACACTCAGTGCGTCAAATGTCGCATTGTGCCAACCAATGAGGCTGTATTCTAAGTCACTTAAATTACCTGAAGTAAATTCTAAATAATTAACCTGGGCTAGTTTGCAATTCTCACTCCGTCCATTCTTTATCACTAGGATTTTGCTTTAGGTCATCTTACTATTACAAATACATGACAGTCTTTAAATTGTCTTTTTAAGATGTTGAAAGTTTATGTATATGTTCACTCTTTTCCCCACTTAGGCATATTGTTCTGAAGTTTGCAATCAATTAAAGTATTTACGAAGTATCTCGACCATCATTTATATTTTATAACCAATTTAACTTTCGTGAATTAATAACAATTGTCAGTGGTGATTAACTAAAATTATAATCTCCAAATGTTGCTTATTTTGTTGACCTAATTTGCTTTTCAGGTTAACGGCATTTGTAGCGAAAGTATTTTGTCGAATTCACAATGTCTTCGGCAACGACGTTTTTCTTAACAACCTCGACGCAACATTAGAGTTCTTAGCTACAAATTCATATGAGGGTGGTTATAAAGAACCTCAGGTAATATTACACAACATTCTGTAGACTAATCTCACTGTATACCGAAAGGCAATAACACTAACATTACTTGATAAAGATGTGTTAAGTTTGATTTAGTGTGTGTGTTTTTAGCGTTATAGCGTTTTATAAATTGTTTAATATCATTTGACTTTCAACTTTTGTGTTTTTAAATGTTCAATTGCTGAGGAGCTCGACCCTGTAGTTTCAATGAATTTTACAGTATGTTTATGTAAACCAAACATTGCGAAAACCATGTATACAATAGCACAACCTATTGCACCGAGTTCTGTAATGTGCAATGCAACAGTTGTCATATCACCCGTACGTGTTTTAAAAGATAGACATCTGGTTTAAAGAACCCTTCTTAAAATGATGTTTTATTGCAAAAACATTGGATTCATTATTCAACTGATGGATAATATCAAATTAAAAACGCAGTCCTAAAGGAGATTTCCCAGTTCCCTATCGTTAAATATATGAAATAATAAGTAATACTTTTCACTCGTCATATAATTTACTGTATGAATATTATAGAAAAAATACACACAACCATCATGAAGCTGCTTAGGGAAGGGTTCATGGACTCCCGTATTCTGGAAGGCTTCGCCTCAGTCACGACTCTTGACACCTTATGCCGCTAAAACAACAAAATAAACTTCTGCAGAATCAATTCGATGGTGGCTTTATGCCGACCCCTCAATAGAATCGTAACGATGATGATGGAATATTGATATTCATGAGAATTCGCTTCATTCGGGAGCCAACACGGATCAAGCTGCAGTATCAACCGCCGTAGACAGCTACACGGTAACATCAATTCGGATCCTACGCTTACCATAAATCGATCGCCTACCAAAACAAATTTTATTTCAGTGGATCAACTGCATACTATCAAGAGTGGGGAACTGCGCAGCGGAGCGATGAGAGCAGAAATATCGCCTATGTAGATAGCGGTGTTTCTTTAGGTATTAAGAATATGCATCCGTGTAGTCAAGTAGACGGAATGAACTTTACAACCTCCTTCTGGAAGAAATCGAGACATCGTACCAGGCCACTTATTCTGAAATAAGAGTATAAATCATGACGTTTTCTACCAAGTTGACTTCGTGTTCACAGGGCACACTAATATCCAGGACAGACAGAGATACTTCATCTGAATAGAAGTGACTGCATCCTCTGCCGATATTGAAAATGCCTTCGAATACTGGAAGCCTGCTGTTTTGTAGTTAACTTAGGGGTCTGTCAAGCTCTTTTTGACCTAACCTACATGATGATTCTATGTTTATGAACCATGTCTATTGCAGTTTCTAGGCATATAAGATGCAGTTTCCGAGAGCTCCTCAGTGGGACCTCGCTCACTAGTATCTTGGATAGCTGCGGCGTATGTCTACTCCTCAACGTGGCCTCACTAATAGGCGCAGCATCTTCCTTACATCTCATTTACCCCTTGCACGTCTGTCAAGCGTGTACGGTTTCCTCATATAGATGCTTAACTGCTGCAATTTATTTAGGACATGGATGCTTACCCGCTGGGTCCTTTTCTGTTTCGGACTTATTACATATCACTTGGGTTCATGATCACTTTAAAACCTCTCCGATTCTTCATATGATTCCTCCAAAGAAGTTTATCCCTCTTTCTTTGTGTCCTTTATCATATTTTTAGATGACCAGATTAACAAACGTCCTCTAGTGGTTCCAATTTTTAGGGTTTTTTTGGTTGTATGAAAATTAATAGCCGCAATCTCTGAAATCTCATGAGAGGATTTTCAAACCTGCCATTACTCCATGAGCTAAAGATGAGGTTTTTGGACTTACAATGTGGCGTAATATTTACTAACACGTCATAAGCACCAACGACCGTAGTTCAGGTCCTCAAACTATGATTTGAGGACTCTTATAACGCCGGGGCGCCGTTATCACTGAGTCTATCATTCAGAAGGATACCAGCGTCCTCCGATAACCCCGATTAATGGTATGGAGTCATTGAAATTACCACACGTTTATCAAAACGTTATTTCCTGAAAGTATTTCGGACTTAAAACAGGCTCATGGAAAAGCATACTAAGCGAATTATGCAACGACCAACAAGAAAAACAGCAGACTTTGATAAAATGCGATGTCTGATTCGGAAAACGCTAACAGAAGTATATGTGAACAGAGCACGTGTTTACATATGGCATACGAATGCGATCGATGAAACTGTTATGATAGCTAAGAAGGCACTTAATATAGATCGGCGAATGACGGTTAAAAATATTGCTGAAATATGCAACACTGCCCCAAAGAATTTGACGTAAACTCTTGGTTTGTCAAAGCGTTGAATACTAAACCTGTTTACACCGAAACATGACGAAATAGTTTGAATAAGAAATGTGTTAATAACATTTTTGTTTCGACATTCACACGACGTCACGGCAGGAGATGGGTCCTCGTCATGAATACTTTTATGGACTAAACATGTTGATTTATATGATAACATTTTGTTGGACTCACTGCCTTCCATGTCTCTTTTCAGAACCCAATTGATTTAGAGCTTACCGCGTTGGTTTTGGTTGCTTTACAAGAGTGTAGACTGGTTGGTGTAAGTAGATCTGAATGCATGAAAGTTTGTTGTCAAATTGTTTCTTGATATAGGATCTGACAAGAATCAGCATAAAATATACTTTTTTATTGCGCATGTTCAGGAGATGTTTTATCAACTAAGTCTGGATGATTAAGATAAATTTGTGTTTTATAAACTTTAAAAGACGAGTGTCTGATTCGTTCGATTTGTTCCGGTCAAAATATAGAAAAGTGAAATACCTGTTTCACCCGCGCTTATAAGTAGAATTAATACTGAGATAATATCCAAACGTACTCTTTACGAAATAAGCTCAGTTTGAAAATGTGACGTCACACCCGGTTATATGACGTAAAAATGAAATATTTCTATAACGCCATTTCATGTTTTATTTACAGAATGTGTTTTCAGAATGTCGTTCAAGAAATAAAAACGAAAAATCCCGTTTCCCCCATTTATAACTTATGAAATCCAAAAAATAAAATCATCATAAAAAAGTTAGAAATAAGCGCCTCAATCACTGAAATATTAATAAACCAGTCAAGCAAAATAGCAAGTTAAATACTTAACAAACAAGCGGAGTAATATCTTTTTGATTAATATAAATTGAGCAATGTTTAATTACACATGTGAAATTAAGAAAAATCCGTGATGTTTATTTCAAACCAGAAACAATGTTTAGCGTGTGATAAATATATGATCTAACATGAGTTGCAATTAATTACAGAAAAATATGAAATGGGCTTAGGACAAATTATAATGCAAGTTTCATAACATTTGGTATCAAATGGCAACAAATGTAAGATAACTTCCATCATAGGATACAAATTAAACAAGTTGTTCCATATTTTAGATATTATACGTCTACACGTAAACTCCAATTATCGGTAACAAGTAAAAAAGGCCGTGCAGATCAGTTAAAACTCAATTAACTTATACTAAACGCTATGTACCATTTGTTTTTTGACAACAGGACAGAAAACAGTCACATCATCCGCAGTTTGAAATAATTGGTTATACCCCAAAATATGTTGTCAATTATCTGCTTACGTAATACTTAAATAATTATTAAATGTATACGGATCTTCAGAATTGATAACTGTTGAAATATAAAAAAAACTTTAGGGAAAACCTCTTTGGTTCATTTTTTTTGCTTTAAAATGCGCATAATCAACAATATTAACTTCAACGTATCTACAAGTGAGTGCTGGATATTTACCGAAATGTTAAACGAGAACACACCGGTCTTATGTGGTAAATTAAAACTTTTTTTGACGTCTAACGACTGCTTTTAAGCTTAGGTAGTGACACTTTCTTTCTTACCTGTACTTTTAGGAAGTAAATACTCATTTTATGTTTTTGACTTGTTTTCAGAAGACAACAACGCATATGGTTAAAGCAATTGAAGATGCTGCCAACTATCTTGAGAAAAACGTATTGCCTGATTCAGCAACAGATCCGTACCTATTAGCAATTACAACATATGCGCTTGCTTTATCTGAGAAAGCCACATCGAAGGAGTTTAAAAAACAACTTTTCCTAGCAGCAATTACTAAAAATGGTATGGACTCTTTTGTAAAATAATAAGTAAAACAGACCTGACTTCTTGTATTGGTATGGCTATTTAAATGCATGCTTGGTCTGTATTGGTAAACGTGTTGTTTATACGTTTTTGTCTCTAATTTATTGTCGTTTTTGCCCCTGCCTTGTTTCTATAAATAGGGTTTGTTTTTTTAATGCTTGTTTTCATTCTATTATGTAAGCAAATTATATTCATTAATTGTATGATTTTAATGTATGCTTTCTGCAGGGGAAATGTACTGGAATTCAGGATCAAATTCCAGAGCAGTTGCTGCGACAGCATATGCGCTTCTATCAGCACTTTATCTTGATGATTCGAAAACCTCTGTTGGGATTGTGAAATGGTTGAACAAACAAAAAATCTCAACGGGTTATTCTTATTATTCAACACAGGTAAAATATGTGATAAATGTCTTGCAATTGTTTCTTAAATAGAAACGCCAAAATATGAATTTAATAAGTGTACTTGAGTAAATGGAAAATAAAGTTTTGACATAGCCTCTCCATGCTCTAACGTAATTTTTTATCCAAAAAAGTGTGCTAGTAGACAGGCTTTGGTGGTCTTACACACATGTTTACTGAGCAGGCTGAATACAAATGCAAAGTCACGAGTGCACGTGAAACAGTAATCGTTTGTTCCCTAGTTATGAGTAGCTAATGGTTAATTCAGGCCTGTTTTTCTGAAAATACCTTTGTTATATTAGTGTAAAGAATATGATACCAAATCAAAGTTAAGATGAAAGGGTTACTGAATTTGATATCACCAGCACCTAGAGAGGTGCCGGAAAAGGTAACAATGGTGAACCTCGAGGATGAGCACGGCGATAGAATGGGTAGGATATGGGAACAACGATATGGAAAGTACGGTGATAGAACGGCTATAGTGGGGCGTATGAGGAATACTGACGGGAACGATGCCAGAGAAAGTACGCAAGAATAATGGGAACTGACGTAAACAGCAACAGGGTCATTACAGAGACAGATGGGATACTAACGGGCACAGGGACAAGGAACGTACAGAGACAGAAAGAATACTAACGGGAACAGGAAGGGTACAGTGACAGCAGGGATTCTGACAGGAACGGCGATAAGAAAAGTACGGCGCCAGGAGTTCCGACTCTGAGCTCTTCTGTTTTTGCATTTTTTCCTGTCGGTGTCCGTCAGATCCCATTTTGTCCCAATACTTTCTCTGTCGCCCTTTGTTTATATTCGTACTTCCCTATTAGCATCACCGGCAGTATTCCTCCTGCTGTATTCCCAGAACAATCGCCGTGGTAGTAACAGTAGTATAACGTTTAATTGTTTAGAAATGTCGAAGAGAATTTGAACATGGGGTAATTCAAAACAATTCCAAATGTCATTATACAAACAGAGGGTGTCCGAACCAAGTTAAATGTAGATCACATAACAAATAGTTTTCTTACAGGATACTGTTATTGCATTACAAGCATTAACAGAGTATAGTATGAAAGCGAAACGGCCCGATGTCAACCTTGAAGTCACGGTTACCAGACGGTCTGGATATAGAGCTAAGATAGGAACTATAAGGATGGACAAGGGAAATGACCATCAATTTAAATCATTGGATCTTGACAACGGAAACGTAAATATTTTCACGTTATTCGATGCATGTTTTTTTTCTTTAAATCCACTATGTCTTTGTAATTTAAATTGTATTTAACATACATATTCGTAAATTATGCATTGCTAATTAAAAATTTGGGCGGTTTATATTCGTTCATTTTTTACCATTCAATCACATGGAGAATTAATTTTTCGTTAAATTCCGTGAATGAGTCGCGAAATTCAGGCGTTCGCGTTGCAACCTATACGCACAATGTACGCAGCTGCGTACGCAAGATCGAAATCCATAGTAGACAAATGAATGTATGACAAAATGCAACACAAACAAGAGGTAGGAATGTAATTGTGACTCCAACTTCAAGCCAAAATCCCATAATGTTGCTATTAAGTAGAATGATAATTGTCATGTTACACTGCATATCAAGGAAAAGTGTTTGTTTCTGTGTACCAGAATCAAAGCAGCATCATAGTGTTTTCTTTTCAACTGCGTCGGAAGAAAAATTAGGTCGTTGATTTACTTAAACCTTTGGCGGGAGTAATGTCCTATTAATTTATATTCCAGATTTCGAGACAGTTGATTATTTAACAATTTGCTTTAAATATGACATTTTATCATTTTCATAAACAATAATGATATTTGTTTTTTATGTCAGATTGCAAAAACATCACCCGGTGATTACCGAAAGTAAATTTCATAGATGTATATAATAAAAATAATAATAAGTTTCTCAAGCACATTACATACCCGTTTCATATTTAAAATGAAAAGACGTTTTTTGATTGTTTGCCACCATGATATTTTCTAAAACATCACTATGCTATAATCTGGGATTCTGTCAATCAATGATAAATTTATTAATAAATCAGATCAGGCGTGTTCTGTTGATACTTGAGGAATCAATAACGGGATTGATGTCATTATTTGGGTATAAACGCAGTAGGGCTGGTCAAAGTCAGTGGAGTCCGAAGGATATATAGTTGTAATTATCAGAGATAGTGATAAAAGCTACATACAAAATACGAAATTCTTCTGCCCATGTTTGCCCCTTAGCAAATTAACCGGTAGCTTTAAGATAATGATTAAAGAAAAATACATGGGTCGTTGCGTAACAATTTACCCGCGGATCTCATAACGGCCCTAGACGTAGTATGTTTAATATGTTCGTTCTTATACTTGTATTTAAAACTACAGAAACAAGCTCAGTTGCCAAAAGTTAAAACATAAACCCCGTCAAATGGTACAGGGTAAAAGCCAAATACATAGAACACAAAAACAAAAAATCACAAACAAGAAACATAGAACAACAACACAAAACTCAACAAACAACACAGTGCATATATACTATATAAAATACTAGGTGTGCTTTTCAAGGTACCGCCATGGAACGGTCAGTAAAATGTGAATTGACTGGGGGGTTAAACAAGTTGGTGTGCAGAACCTCACTATCATCTCAACAGTCCCAAATAAAGTAAAAATGTAAAAGCTAAATCTTATCAAAGTATGCATTAACTTGACGAAACTTAAAAATAAAACAAAAAATAATACACTAATAGGTAAATGTTGTTTGATGAAACCAATTGATGGATGAACAACTATTTCATATTGTTGTTTTTCATTTGCTCTTCCGTTTTGATATGACGAACAAATTTTACAAGTGCAAGTCTCATACTCAATCGAAAATCTAAACTTTCAGATAACCAATGGGGAAAACATCTTTTATATCAAGGTGACGGGGAATGGATCGGCTCGTTGCAATATTGAGCTTCGCTGGAACAGTGAACGAACGGAAGATGAGTCAAATCCTTTTGATATATCAACAATTGTCATTGACGAAGTTAAAGAGACACCTGGAGTAAATTTCAATCAAGGGTATGAAGATATTTAGGCAAAAGCACTCCATACGGAATTCACTATGTTTTACGATTTGAGCTTTTTCAATTTTCAAACAACCGTAGACAATCTGTGTTTAAATTTGACATTCAAAATTGTGAAAAATTAGCCTTTGATATTATATTCTTTTATTGCATGTGTAAACAAATAATGTTTTCAGCAGGTTATCCAATATTATCAAATCTTGAAAAAATGGAATTTCTTATTAAAAAAATAATTGTAAATTTGAATTTAAACTATATGTAATATTTGAATTCCTTTGTATTGAATTAAACATAGTTTCACTCATTCATCAAAAAAGAGTTTGGATACAGGTGTTAACTATACACACACATATTCTGTGAAAATATTGTGTCCATGCACGGGCGGAACAATACATGTATTTAACTGCTAGGTTGTATTCAATTACTTACTGGGTAAAAGTTTATCATTTCTCGCTTATCTTGCCCACAGCAAAGATATAAATGGTATCCGTATGCAAATGTTTTTATTTAAAATACATTTCTACTTTATTTTGCTAAACTGAAATGGGAGAAAAACGCATCTGACTCGCCCACTCGTGTAAGATATGTTCTTTCAAACCCATGCGCAGGGTGCACTGCGGAAACTAGGTAAACACATAAGGTTTGGATGATGCTACAACGCCAATTATTTGCAATGAGTTACTTGTAGCATTTTTTTCTCTGAATTTTTATTAATATTATTTTGAATAAAATAAATATATACCTTGCAACATTTTATGTCCATTTCATATTAATTTTACAATGTATTTTTGTTTGTTCATAAATATCTACCACGTTACAAGTTTAAGATATCTAAAATGCCTATCGCCCTAAGCGCAGTTTGTTGTTATAAACGTCTTATTTCTATATACGGCAGTCCAGCATGGATATATGTCACGTGGTAGATACTGTCCAAAAGATATGGACGAAACATTCGGTCTTTGACAAGCGTCAAGGATACACCTCTGTTAGAATTTCCTATTCAATTTACAAAAATATATAAGCATTTTAAACTAGTGAAAAGGAATTGTTCTCACTGTTAAACATAGCCAATCTACTTAGCTTGCGTTGGATAAAAGATTTTCAAGTAGAACTGGGCGTTCCGGAAAAACATATTAGCCACCACCCATGCAAGATGAGTTAAAATAGTTATTTCTTTGTAGTTTCTGGAAAGTAAACGATGGTTTTCAATTAAGCGCGATATTTAATATATAGGGGATATTATGATAAAACGCTTTTCTGGTGAACTGTATTACGTCGAGTTCAGTGTGTAAACACGCTTCCGTCGAGACCGCAGGTCAAGACGGATACATGTTTACTCATCGAACGAGACGTGATACAGGTCATCAGAAAAGCGTTTTATCGTAATATTACATTTATTATGTACATGTCTATTTAATTATTCCTTTTGTTTTTTTTCCGTTTCAATTTGATTTAAATTTACCGCCATCTGTCAAATTGCGCATAAGAATTTGAATGTGTCACGTAGTTTTGTGGAATGAAGTCAAGGGAGGCACTACAGCGAAACGAAGTCAGAAGTTACAGAATTCACTTTATTGACCAAAATAAGAACAAATTATTTTGTAGCAATTAACAAATTGCTAATACAAAAACAATTATTAAATGTAACAGCACAAAATAACAAAAACAAACAAACGGTACTTATTATACGAGAACACACAAATTGTCATTTCCTGTAAACGTAACGCCATTTTTAACAATTTTGAAAGTAAATATTCGTAAGATTTTTTGACGATCATAATACGCTAAATTGAGGGAAGTTTGTGAGTCAATCGCTTTTTTATCGATGAGGCGAGTTCGCCTTCTCCATTGTATTAGATTGCTGCTCATATTTATGATAATATATATATGGATAATGCAACAATATATGAACTTTGAAATGGCAAACAACTAGTTTACTTAAGTAGTTGTCTAGATAGATTGGAATTGTTCTCTGCTTCGTGCTTATCCTTATGACTTTTTGAAGAGCATGAGAACCATGTTCCTAAATATTTACATGCTTCTAGAGCGTGAGTAAAGTTAGATAAATTAATGTGTTTAAAAGGTGGCGGGTTTTACCACGGTTTTATGGTCACGCAATTTTTAGCAAAGCGAAAGTAGATCCGAGATTACACACGGTACACGCATGAAACGGAATCAGAAAACGCCAGTACCATGATACTGGTTTTTTAATACGGCATGCTGATAGGCATATAAAAATAAATTTACATAATTTTGACTGCGTTTTTAAATCAGTACCGAAAACACATGACAATTATAATTTGGGAAATCGTTTCAAAGATGTCTTATTTTCAATTTTCTTGTATATTAATTTACCTGTTTTTTGTTGCATTCATCGTTCAGAAAAAAGTCTTGAGGTTTGTGCACTTAAACTGGTTTAAGCCCCCAGTAAATTTCCCTTTTACTGACCAAGGCGGTACCTAAAAATCCTTGATAAACAAACCTAGTTTTTGTTATATATATATATATATATATATATATATATATATATAGTATGTATGCAATGTGCTGTTTGTGGAGTTTTGTGATGTTCTTCCATGTTTCTTGTTTGTATTTTGTTTTGTTTTTATGTTCTATATCTTTGGCGTTTACCCAGTGCCAATAAACCGGGTTTATGTTTAATCTTTTTGCTACTGTGCTTTTTTTCTGTAGTTTTTCGTATAGATATTGAAAATTAATTATGCCAAATATCTAACAAATAAAGCTACATAATTATTATTGTAATTCCAGTCAGTGCGACGTGTGTGGGGAATGTCCGGGACATGTGGTACCCTCTGAGGCTCGGGATTCAAGTCTAAGGGTTAATGACATTATTGCAACAAGGAAAAAACGCTCCAGGCGAAATGTAAACGATTCAACCACCGTAAGATGCATAAAGATTTCAGTTAAGTAAGTGTATAAAAAATAAATCACATGCATTGTTAACATTAGTGTTTATGTATTCAATAACAGCATATTGCATATCAAAAAGGCAGTTCTCAACATCATATTTTTCCGATTAAGGCCACCGGCCCTAAACATGCATGATAAAAACAAAACAAATTAATATCATAACTTACAGTTGTTTATTTATTTCAAACTGTATTCCAGAAATAAAAACATTGAATGTTGAGATAAAGCATTTAATGGTGCGTTTACTTTTTGCTTTGGTATCAAGGCATCCGACCAACAACTAGGCTAAATTTCGGACACCTCTATTAACCATAATATCAAATTAAGCTTTAATTCCATATATTTTTGGTATCATTTGAAATGCTGTGTTTAGTTATTTGAGATCATAAAAGTCCTCCCGTGTATCATTGGAACATTATGGCTTGAAACCACCATAATGCCAGCACGACATTCAAATCGTTTTCAAATGCAATAAGTGACATAAGATAAAAGTGAATTCGCAGTCTAATCCAGACATTAGAAGACTTAAAAAAACAGCGTGCAATACAATAAATCCGGGCATGATGGCTCTATTGAGTATTTCACATGCTCGACGTATAGCACTGATACACGGGATACACATTTCCTGGGTTGAACCATTACTGGGTACACCAGTTTCCCAGTACTACCCTTTTACTTACAGATCTAAAAAAATCGTTATTGCTTGCTGATTACAGATAATCAAGATAAATGACCAAAATATATCATACGTAACGTTAGTGTAATTTGTACTTCTAATGACATATTTTGCAAATTCCTTATACCGAAACCAGTATTTGTGCTTGGATTAAATTGCGCTCTATTGTTCGAAATTAGTTTACTGAGATGCTTATCAAATGATTAACCACATCTGGAAGCCGGTAAACTATTTCCGATACGGATGTTTACGATTCGTTTTAAACAGTTGACGAGGGCTATTTGTTGGAAATTCGTAATATCGCTCGTGTTTCTTTGCTGGGACAACAATGGACATGTGCGATATATAAATACCATTAATGGGGCTATATAAAGACCATTAATGGGGCTTTAACCCTTTACGTTGTATGCACACACCTTACCACTAGATAACTCTTACCCGCATGCATAACTTTGCAGGACGAAGTCAGGTGAATCTAAATCTGGAATGTCTATTGTAAAAGTGGGACTACTTACAGGCGTAAAGGCGTCGAAAGATGATATGGAGAAGGTAATAGTTTTTAGAATAGAAAGGTTCTGAAATATATGTCCGTAAAATGAGGAAAGGTATCAAATAGCAAGGGTAAATGTTTTCTGGGCTTCAGTTTCCCTAATTTTACACCCAAAGTATGTATAAGCACTATAAAGCGAAAACGGCGTATGCAGAAAACCATGTCAGCATAAACACTAGTTCGTTAATATTACCATGTTTTGGGAAAACGCAAAGAACTAGCCGAGGCAGCGGGGTATCAAACCCTGTTGCTGTAGGGCCGCTCGGTCGTAATTACTACAACACAATCACGACGGAGTCATATTCGCTGATTAATAAGGTTTTTGCAGATCTACTTAAGACACGTTGCTCTCACGTTTTTTTTTATAGAACATGACTGCTCTGCAATCAGATAATTTAGCGACCCGGGTTCCGCGGTTGCTGCATCATTTTAAGCTGCTGTCTTTCATTCTTTACTAATAAATGACTTTGATCTTCGTTTATAATGATGTGTGTAAACAATGCACATGTACTCAAACAATCTTATATGTCTAGACACACTGCTTAAGATGAACATTCAAGGTCATGTTGAATACACTTGGCTGTCGTTCGTATTGTCTAGTGCATGTTAATATTTTTGTAATGTTTTATTAAACAGCTTATGACAGACAGGATCATCGATCGGTATGAAATGCCACAAGATCGCCAAGGCTATGTGACGATGTATTTGGATCAGGTACTGTTCGCATTTTTGTTATTTTGTATCCCTTCTTCGATGGGTGAAGGTTTAAGTAATAATAAATAAAACAATTTGAACGGAATCCTTTTTAGTCGTCCACTTGTGCACGTATTGGCATTTATGATTAAAAGACGAAATTTATTGATATTTTACTTTCACCTACTGACCCAAACACAAAAGCTTTCTTTTAATGGCGAGTTGCAAACACACACTGGAGTTCTATGGTTCTAGATCAAGTGGACCGTGTCTTTGACTTGTACTCAGCTGACCTGAAAAGTTTAGGGATAACTATTGGTCACGTGCAACCTATCGCTGAAGTTCTAAGGAGTTTTAAAGTTTCTATGCAGACAATTATCATTTAAACAATGTTTGGGTTAAATTGATCTACGAACCCCAAATACAGCAGGGTCCAACAGGCAGGCCAGCCTTCCACTCTTTTTTGTCATATATAAATCCATTCTGAAATTATCTTGTGGACTATATTTTTAAATTAATGTCAACCGTGCCCTAGACCTTTAACATACTGACCCGAACAAAAGTGGACATCTGGTCAAAGGCAACCTATCAATGACGTTAAATGGTCCTAGATCAACCTTTTCTTAAGTTGTTGTCCGTGGACAAAACATTCTTTTAATGTTGACTGTGACTCTGATCGTAAACATTAGGATCCATATATTGGTCTTGACAACTGAACATTGAAGCTTCATAGTTCACGGCAAACCTTTCTGATGTTGTTGTGCAACAAACATTTAATAGTTTCCCTCTGTCACGGTGAATATTCGAAGGTTCAAACAAAACCCAAACATGTTTTAGTAAACATATTATTATTTATTATGTAAACTCTGCATTTTTGCGACCGATTAACTATTTGACAGTACATTTTTTTGACAATTAATGTCCAAAAGGTTGCCTATTTTATTTTCTGATTTGACCTAAATTAAGCACCAAGTCTCAGTCCTAAGCCCAACACGGTTTGTTATTTGACTTGTTCGATTAATACCGGTAATTAAACGGTTTTTCTCATTCAAGATATCAGAAGATGAGACAAAATTGCAGTTCAGAATTGAGGACGATCCTAGTTACTCCGAATACACACGCCCACCAGGAATCATTGAAGTATATGAATATTACAAACCAGGTACACACATACACGTGAATAATGCAAGTCGTTGTTATCCTTATAATCGTTCAATTAAATATTTAGCAATACCATATTTTCATTTTATGTCCAAAAACACACATTTATATAACCACGGTATTGTTGAGTAAAACGCATTGAAACTTACTTATCACATCACTTATAACGCATGTATCTTCGCAGGTTTTGCGTATTTTTCCAATTAGAGATTTACTCGGGTTGCGTACCACGTTAATCCCTGTTAACTTTAGAAAAACGTCGGTATATGTATTCGTACTAATTACGTGACATGCTTAATATACACACGATAATCTTGCAACTCAGTATGGACTCATTTTAAACGGATTAACAAGTCAGCGACAAAATATTATTTGAATCATGTAAATTGATGTACAATCGACCTCATACTAGCTTTCATTGACAATTCTAGGCTTATCTTGTGGAAATGCTTTATTTGCCGATTTTTGGACCATTTGTTGTCTAACCCCTTTAACGCAGTAAAAGTTTAACTTTAATAAATTGTGTTACAATTTAAGTAATGAATCCATATATATGAATATGTGGTTTCCATACATTGGTAGTACATTTTCTATAAGATTCTAAATTCAATACAGAAGGAAAAACATACCTTATTCTTGATTTTAGTGTCGTCGGTAATTGAAATGTATATATAACGTTGAATTGCCTAGTTAATTCACTTCATTACAATTGTAAATGATTCTGTAAGGTCTCATTCTCTGTAACAATCAAGATATAAGTATTCGTAACCTTATATAATTAATTTAAGTTTTTCTATTAAATAAACACACAATAAGATACAACAATAAGAATAACCATGGCATCACACATGCATAGTCAAAAGTAATATATACTTTGAGAATGGTCTTTGATATCTTATAATTTATAAATATCTAATTAATACATATAACACGCGTAACCAAACACGTCCAGGGCCTAATCGGTGATTCTTAAAACCAAAAATAAAACACTTTTTTCATCATTGTTTGACCTTTTTAACAGCGTAAACTGAAAATTGAAAATGACAAAGGTCTTCAAATCCTAATATTTGTAAAATATTCTAAACCACAAGGTACTGCTAAAAGCGCCTCAATATTCCGAATGGCAAGCATTCTTATAGTTGGCTCTCGTTGTTGTTCAGTCGAAGATCCAAACTTGAATCTGTGTCCACGGCAATGGCTGACATTTTATCATTTAGAAAACGAATTGTCAAATTTCCATGATATATCGAACATATATAACCCGATACGACATAAACATAAATTCAATCAGAAATATGGTAAGTAAACGCTTAGATTGTTATAACGAGCCCAGTTGTGAACACGCCGCGCAAACAGTTATACTTAGATTAGCCTGTCAAACAATGGTAATTTGACTAGCGCTATAGAGAAATCACAACCACTTTTCTCATTTTTAGAAAGAAGAGGATATAAGTTGTACAATGTTGGGTCGAATTCTGTGAAAGTCGGTTGGACATGCCAAAATTCTGGACATTGCCAGTGCCTGAAAAGTAAGTAACATAAGACAATGCGTATCTTTCTTGGGTCGGAGTTAATAATTGATGTATTCCGACAAGATTGCAGATTATTTTACGGAAACGAGGCTAGCAAATGTCCGTAAAATATCCGAAAGCAGTGTTGGGATGTATACATATTTATTTTCATCGATGGCTAATTGACGCTTTTCTCTAAACCCTTTCCGAGGTCAGCTTAAATATTTGCTTAATCATTTTGACATCGGCATGCGAAGAAATTAATGTCTTGTCTGAAAAATGGTCAATAGCGGACGTGAAGAACTCTGGTCATTATTTATGTGAAGCAGTTATGGTGTTTTAATGATCAAAATTTTGATATAAGCACAAATTTACCTTTATAACCTGGATTTATGATCCAGCTATACTTACGTGCAATTCTGAATAGTTGTAACAATCTGACTTGTACTCATATCATCCTGATGCTTATGTTGGATATCGTATAAGGGGCAGGATTACAGTAAATAGCCTTTTTTTTACAAATATAAGTAGTGATATAGAAAACACACAAAAGTCATTTATTAAACTATTTTTGCCTTTCAATGTCACAATTTAAAAAATAAATAAAAAACTATTCATTCTATATACCTTTTTAGCGTATAGAGCCGGAATTAATATTCATTGTCATAATAAAATGTATTTAACCTGCTATTAAATTGCTCAGTTATTGTGTTTATTCAAAGAATAAGATACGTACATACTAATGAAAGGCTTTTTTATTAATACTATTTTGTTAATAAAAGAAACTGCCCCCTTTCATCAACAAATTATTTTGAGTGTTTTAATAATAATAACACACTTTTCTTAATACAAGGGGGGGGGGAGTATTAAATGTTGTAAATAAACTTACTACATTTATTAAAATTGTCATGACATTTAAAGTATTTACGATTTTCTTGAGACTTTGAATGGTAAGGTTATCGTTAGGGAGAAAAAGTTAATTTATAACATGTATTTAAAGTATACCATAATGAAAATTCATTTTTCATTATTATGATAGGAAAGATTATATGCGTAGACATAGTGGTTATATATAATGGCCTTTCATTGTCTTTGATTTAAGTCAATGTTGCTCATTTCAGGAACATGTCCCAAGCCCGTCGAAATGGAGATTATCAGCAAAACTACAGAATACATTCTCAAGAAGAAAAGGGGGAAAGGGGTTAAGCCTATTTTTCAAATTCTAAAGGACGACATAGCCTGTAACAAATTGAAGGCAACATATGGTTAGAAACTATTACTTTTAAATAAAGTTTCTAAATGCATTATGCTCGTGTGGTATTGTACTCGCAGCCACACTCCCATGTTAATGGACGTGTTTGGTTGCATTGTCATTTGCTAAAAGTCTCTTAACAGTACAGGGACTAGATTACGACGTGTACACATGTATTTGGATTAATTTAGCCGGTAGGAGCGCTTGCGCAAATGGGTAACACCTTTATAGCTTTATTCAGAATACTGTTTATCTTTTACGTGCTACTTAGTCAAACGGTCCTACATAACGCTGATTTAATTTTAAAGTGAGAGCGGGCTCAAATGATGTCAAAAGAATGAAAACTATCAAGTTGTTATTTAACAGTAAAATAGCATTTAATTTCTCTGAAAAATCTCAATAAATCACCGGTAGGCTAAACCTTTATTTTTAAATTTCATAGATATTGTTGTTTTTCAAGATAGCTTGTCTTTCATAAAAAACATTTATTGTAAAACATGCATCAAGTAAAAATAACATTAATGTAGGAAAATCCACGTTCGTCTTCAGTTAGATATTACTAAAATTTAAATTTATCTGATATCGAAATATTGTGTTTTGTTTCCTTATAAGAAACAAAAATCAGCAAATCAACAAATACTAAATTAAGCTCCAGAGCATTGATATTCAAGGTGGAAAGCACAATCTTGAATGGATATACCTTCTCTGGAGTCTCTACCGCAATTTAAATAATTTGAAACAAATTGTGTTATTTTGCCTTGATTATGGTAAAATACGTTTCATTTGTGTTTTTCAGCGTATAAAATAAAAGTAACTGAAACAGTGGAAATGGATCAGAAAAAAATCGCCAGCGCTCAGATACTGAAGGTCTTGAACGAAGGTAATAACATGATAAGGTTTACCAATCGGGTCGCACTTGATGTTCATCTTATCCATTTAATTTTACTAGGGGACCTTACCCACCATTTACACAGCATAGCTCCACGTTGACACAGTTGCGGCGAAGTTTATTTATAACTTATTTATTTGGCCCCACACTTGCCACAGTGGAGTTGAGAGATACAAAGACATACATCTTCTTCAAGCTGTTATGTATTTTTTGAGTTCACACAAAGTTACCCCAAATTAAAAAAAAAGATATTCACAAATTCAGATAATAAGCAGTAATCCAATTTCGTTTCATTTTTAAAAAATATGGTTCACAAATGGTATCTCCAAAATAAACTGATATAATTTAAGTCCAGAAAGATCCAACGTTAATTTATCTCCAACAAATATAAATCGCACAGCTTTATTTACCAAGTATAATAATTTGAAGTGTCGGAGAATTCCGAGTTACACGATATCCCGTTTCAAAGGCATAATATTAACTTTAGCGGTGCAATGACGTATAGTAAAAGTTTACATCTGTTGAAATATTACATGATTAATGAACTGAGTAAACCTTTGTCAGAGTTCCATTTACAATCTTTAACAATTTTAGTTGTACACAATACTAACTTTAAGTAAATTACCATTTATATGGCAAATAAAACATACGCATACCAGTTATGCATATAGTCAATATCACTTTTGCGACATATCCCGACAGTCAGGCCGACGAAAGTGAAGTACAACCTGTGTCCTTTGAAATGCACTCAACGTATTTTATAGGTTTGCTTTATCAAAGTTTTGGGAAAATTCAAGGGGATATAATAAATTCAGCGGTCTTCCTCGAATTCTTCAAGAAGGTCAAAGTACTTTTGCCGATCGAGGGTTACCAATCCTTAATGAGTACCACGTCCCCAACCCTCAATCGTTGATCACTTTGTATCTCAAATGACTTAAGTGAAGTTTGTGTTTTTTCTCTGAGACTCGTCAAATATTCTTCTCGCCAAATTTTAGAACACTGGTTGGGAATTGTTTGATCTTTTGTTTCCTTTTTATAACCTATGGTTGGTTCACTTTCCGGGATTCTGAATCATTATTAATTGTAAAAAAGTGACTTCGTGTGAGCGTTTTATACGAATTTATGTCGTCACCAACATAGGTCAACACCAATATGTCTCTCACAAAAACCTTCCATCCATGGAGCCATCTCCACGATGAACGACTATTTAATTCCACTGGTTTCGGTGTAACTTTGAGTGTTTTTGAACGGTTTTTGCCATTTCCGACTGATTGTGACACTTGCAGATTTAAATTGTGACGCATTATCACTTGTGATATCTCCGAGTACATTTACGTGCAATAATTCTCCTAAGGCAACATTGATCACTGGACATGTGTGGCCAAAATAATCAAGCCCCGTCCGAACGATGGTAACGATTGTTAAACCCTTGACTCTGGAAGAGTTGACAATGGAGGTATTATGTATGGTCCACCTGAAATTGACTAAATGTCACGCAATTTTACACCACTGATTTGACAACTGAATGACCCTTTCGAACCGAAAATCTATATCTGAGACATGAAAAAGTCTGTGAATGTGAAACACCACTGTGCAATGTTTCTTTGTGTGTTCGTCAAATTCTAGTTGAGTTAATACATTCTTTTTAGGTAAAACATATAGGACATCTCGCACCTGAGACCAACTTCTTCTAACCTTCCACAACATCGTATAATTCCGTCTTTGTCAAGATAATGTCCATGTTGACGTTGCAGACTACTTTCTGCTTCATGTAATTCATTTGATGTAAGTGAGCAACTTTTACACTTTTTTCGTAATTCCTTAAAAAACCTCAATGCATACGCTGATTCTCGGAATCAATGTTAAATGAGGATTCAATATTTTCTATTCCTCTGTCACACTCCACATTGCAGTTCATCACTTTATTTCCAATATTTCCGAAAGTCTTTCATTACACCCGTTCGATGCATTAATTTTCTCACTCATTGTTGACTACAGGTCGTTTGGTTCTTTGAGGTACCACTCCACCATATCGGAAGCCCTCAATACACTAGTGGCAATGTCTGCAGGGTTTTGGTAAAATCAAATGTAACCACCGACAGCATTGCTATCGCTTTTTGATTTTCTTATTCCTGTTTTTCACAAATACGGTAAGGTCATTTTTGACTTTACACATAGAGTCATTTCATAAGTACAACTTTTTGACAAGTAGTTTTAACTGTACCTTCAAAATATTCAAACACTTCACACCAATCACTACAGCCATTATTTCCAGTCTAGGAATAGACAAACTTTTAGTTGGTGCAAAGCGAGTTTTCGCAAAATTGATATATGTTCGAGAATTTCTTTCATCGGTCTGGAGCAAGTATACGGAAGCATCATACGCTAACAAGGATGCGTTTCTAAAACACAGTAGTTTATATTCTACTTTATCACTACACCGTTGTACATAACACTTTTCAATTTCACCCTAATCATTATGTATCTCTATCCACTTTGAAATAATCTCCATACCTTCAATTTTGTCATTCCAATCACACATTCTACTCAACATGTTTTGGAGAAGAACCTTCCCCCTAAGATAACGGGGGCAAATGTACTTTACGGGTCAAACACTGACGCAATTACTCTAAGCATTAATCTTTTGGTATATTTGTGAAATTGTCTGTCTTTGTATTCAATGCCGTTACTTCGATGGACAATGTTTTACCTGTCTAGTTCGATCGATGTCCAAGAACAACATTTGTTTCACCGGAAGAAGCTAGGTCGTTTTGAGGTATTGCTTTGTTAAGTTCATCATAATTTGATACCCACTTTAAGGCGCTGTTAAACATTTTCTTTGTTTCTCTGTACATGGCAATGGCTTCTTTAATGTTATCTGTGCCTGTGACAAGGTTGTCTACGTAAACATCATCGTTATCAACATAAATCTAGTCACATTTCCTTTTCCAGTTTGAGCAGAAATGCCTTTTCAGTATCAACTATTAATGCAACACGATAAATATTTAATCGGATCAGTAAACCACAAATATCATGCAGCATTAGAGAGCCTCTGAACAAACATCTTTTCAAATATTTATATTCCTTTTTCATCTTAGCCGAAGCATCATTTACTATACATTGATTAGTCGTGGTCTTCTGTGGTGTTAAGGCGGCATTGTGAGGAATATATCTAATACATCGTATCATCTACCCTCTCAATGCTTCCTTTTTTTAGCTTCTCCTGGATCACCGAATCATACGTTATCAATAAATCAAGAAGATCTTGTAGTTAACGCATGATTTCAATCTGCCGTATGCAAGACCTCGATTTTCAGGTAAATTTGGATGCTCTTCTTTCCATGGCCATATCTTCCATTGACGTACTTGATTGTTTCGTTTAATCTTTTTAAGGCAACTTCGTCGTCTGGTGTATTAATCTTATCAAGGATTCCAATAGATTAAATGTTCCAAAATTCAGTCAAGTCAGTCTTTCTCTGAAAATCACTGTCAACACTGGCGTAAACCTCTTTTTTCTTAAATGTTTGAATCATATGTCGGAATCAGCATATTAGCATCCGAACCATTTTATCATCTGTGTTTCACATGTTCTTTCACTAAGTATCTATTCCATTTTAAAACTCAATAGATACAATCCGGCTTGAGTTCTATTTTGTTGGTCATTACTATGTCTAAAAAATAGTCGCTTCCTATCAGTATATATTTACATTAACACTTTATTCCTTAACGATGGTTGTTGCTTATCAATTTCATACTATATCTGTATAAAGTGCAATGGCATTTCCCATCGAAATCGCGTGCGTTTGTTCGATACTTCTGTCCTGTCATTGGGCGCAATAATACTAATGGGCGGGGCATATTTACTACGGAACTATTTTTTTCAATGAAATCGTAGTAAAATTATTGGCAACATGCAAAACTGTAATCTACATAAAAGCAGTTAAAACAAGATAAGCAACGATAATTTGATTGATTTTAATGGAGATGATTTCATGATGGATTGAACAGTTGAAGAAACGTTTGTGTTTAAAAAGGCTGTTAAATGTCACGAAAGTGCAAAAACAGTTAGTTCAAAATAACCTCTATAACGGGTGCTTGTATGACGTCATGAGTGATGTCATTGAAAAAGTTTTACATTAAGCTCGATTCGGGCCGCAACATAACTCGGCAACTGCATTTCGTTTTGACGCCATTTTTGTAGTGTTCATTCGTTTTGAAAGTGTTGTTTTTTCGAAAATTGACTGGAGTACTAGGATTTTTTACACACAATACCTATTGGGTAATCAATTAATTGCCTATATGGTCCTACTTTAACCATTATTCGTTTTGATACCTAATTTAAGCCTGAAAATTTTGTTAAAAATATGTTCTTGATAAAATCTAGGCTACAGCATCTTCGATCAGCATCAGAGAAAACAATATTTGAAATGTCTTTGTTCATTGCATACGACGTAATGGAATCATGTCCATATAAGTCGTATGTTCTGAATAAAATCGACAGAAATAACTAAAGTTTGGAGGAGTTAGTCGTTTTAGACATCATTTAGTGCTTTTAATAGTCGAAACAACTGCAGAAAAAACGATTTAGTAAAGACATCAGCTTGCCAGGAAAAGACAACTCAGCAAAAAATATGTAAGTTATATGTGGTTTATTTCATGTTTTGGTATTTGTATGCAGCTATATTATATATGCTAAAATATGTTTTTGTACAAAAGTTTGTATCGTTGACCAACTTTTGATCAGAAACCAGGTCGCTCAGCCTTCATTGTTATGATGCGGGCCCTGATAGTGCATGCATATGTAAAACAAAAAACCTGTCATTATTGGCACGTGAATTTACTGAATAATGCACGTTTTCTACCGATAACGCCCGGGTTTTGCGTTTTAATTCACCGCGATAACGGACCGAAAACACACATTTTATGCAATAATACGTATTTATAATATTCTTGACATTGAAAGGATAGAAAATAAACATATAAATAAGGAACTTTTTTATCTGTGCATTCATTGTCGTATAAAATTAGGTTACAATAACTGTTCTAATTTACCCACCGTTGAGAACAACGAGAGAAAGAAAGAAGAGAAAATGCTCTTGAATAATCAATTTATTTTAGCAGAAATGTAGATTTAAATAAATGTAAATATAAGTATTAAAATTCGACATGTTGCATTTTATTGGGGTATGGTATGCAATGGGGCTGTTCAAAATGGGTGGAGTCCGAATGACTCCACCAGCATTTTGAACTGCGCCAATGAAAATGCAACATGTACAATTTTGATCCTTAAATCAATGATTGATATTCATCTTAACAGGAATTGAATGCAAGGTGTACACTGTTGACAAGTTGTTTGACTTGATCTTTCAGGAGAAAACTAATTGGACATCTTTGTGCGTTACCACTGATTGTCGGAACAATGTTTGCAGTTACTGTCATGGTATCTCCATTTATCAACTTCTATTGGATTTGTGTTGCGTTACTAGTTTAATATCTTGGTCATGTTGAGATTTCAGTGCCAATGGATTTGCCAATCGTTCTGTTATGTATGTACGCTGTGATCTAGGATCCAAAAGTAGTCTTGCACTTTCATCGCTGTTTCATCCTTGTTTAAAACATCTGTCTTTGCCGTTTGCATTAGCACCATCTCGCTCGATGACACAATTACCGGTGTTTCAGCACATGCATCTGGTATAACAAGTTCTTCAGTCAACTTAGACTATTTATCAGTAAGAAAGTTTTTGAAGCCTTTGCTCCAATCTTCTTTGAGCATAACCTTCTTTGGTGGTTACCGTATATTCAACAATGAACACACAATTTCTTTGTCTTGCAATCATTTTTCATATAAACTTCTTTCAAACACTTGTAGCACGATCCTTTTAAATAGTGTCTTCTTTGTTCAACTGTTTTGAACTGGCTGCGTTCTTTACTCCCATGATGTTCTTTGCAATATCTGCATCTCTTTCTGTACACTTTAGTTTATTTTTCTCCTTTGTAGAATGCTTCTAGTGATCTTGATGGTTTGTTCTCGTGTTTATCAAAATTCGACCCAAATCGCCTCTCTGAAGTGTATATCCCATAAATGTATGTCTTTCACTTTCTTTGGGCTCTAAAACAATCTTGCAAGCCCTTTCATAAGCAATAACGAATTAATATTATTCATTTCAATGTTTATCCACAGTCCAATCAGCGCTTGCACCTTTTTGAAATTCTAAGTGATTCCAAACATTGGTTATTAATGTTATTAATGACAAAAATATGTTTTTATTTACATTTTCCCTCAGCACTTCCAAACTTCACAGATTATTTTCTATGGTATCCATGAATTGCCTAAAACTATCAACTCTTAATGTTGCTGGAGATAAATTCATCATTTCTTTGTAATGCATATTGATTTCTTCTTGTTTGTGTCCGAATCTCTTCCATAATATGTCCACTACAACAAGGTAAGTATCGTTTGACAAGGGAAGTCCTCATCTTTTAAAAGTTTTAATTACATCATTTTTACACGACATGACTAGCACAGTTCAATTATGACATAATATCAATTGTAAAGTTTATTGGTTTGTACTTTGTAACCTTCAGTTATTTTGACCGCGTCTGATTTTAGTACTAACCATCTGTAATAACTTCGCCATCTCCTGTCCCTTTCGGGATATATCTCGTAAAAAAGCTTCAAGATATACGAAGGTTGGATAAGCCGCTTATAGTTAAATTATAAGACTAAGTAGACACATTTAATAACGTTAACAATTGTTCAATACGTGAAAACAAAATCGGATAATGAACTTTCAGGGCCGGTATGATGTCACTACTTATCCTCCCTAAAACAGTAAATATGTCACTTGATGATTGAAAACACAAACAACATGTTTTCAGTAAGAGCACCGCCATGATGGATGACTTTTAAATACCATTTTTGTTTCTGTTGGATAATAAATAGCCTTGGTGTTTCAAATGGTATTGAGAGTGGCAGTAAGGCCTGCATATCATTTCATTTTGCAATCACCAATAATTACATAAGCAAGCTATAACAATTTGATTGATTACCACATGCTTTACATGTTTATGCTTCCAATTAGAATCTTGACTTGAGGATACGTCAGAAAAGTAAAAATGATAATCCTTAATTTGTAATATAGTTGATAGTGTCTTTTATAAAGTGAATATTTTATTTGTCCATGCAATAATGTTCTAATGAGGAAATTTTGTTATGTTTCCTTTCTTGGTAGCGTATTTCTATGGGTGATAGCGAAAAGGGTCTATCTGCATCTTTTGTTATTGCATCGTAAAACATTTTCGTATTTCTATGGGTGATAGCGAAAAGGGTCTATCTGCATCTTTTGTTATTGCATCGTAAAACATTTTCGCCTTCTCCCAGATTTACTGTAACTTAAAGTGTATGACAAAATAAAACAATAAACACACAGTATGTAAATAGCTTAAGTTACTTACTAAATTTATATACGCTTTGCCCGTATGTCTATATGTATACATGTCGATATAAATACCGTGTACATTTCTATAAATGTTTACTATACATATGTTATACAAATCTAATTAAGACGTCTGTTCTAGTCTTTTCTGTTTTTATTTTGAACCGAGAGCGAAAGTCTGACGACAATTACAGGAGATTTAGGAGTTAAAGTAAATGATGACCACAAATTGAAATATCAGTTAGACATTTAAATAGAAAATGTCAATTATATTGAAAACCTTATTTCAATTTACACTCAAAAATGTCAAGAATGCCAACAAAACATACTTTTAAGTTTACTTCCAGGTGAGATCTATGCCTTTACCGATGACATTGTAGACTTTGTGGTCGAAGGTTATTGCGATCGTCTGAAGTTAGCAAAAGACAAGGAATATATTGTGATTGGACAAGAACCAGGAAACGATAAGTAAATACAGTAGATAGTGGGCCGATTATCAAGAATGTTATTAACGTTAACAAACTTTATTTTCGTTTACTTTCAAATCTCTTAAAGTTAAATAAATACTCGTTTGATCTACAGTATTGTTTTACAATATTTGATCATTAAATATATCAAGTTAACGAAGATGGCAGTAATCACATTGCTAGCTTTTTCAAAGCTCTTAACAATCGGCCCAATTTCAGTTTTAATTTAAAGCAATTTATTTTACAACCATTGTTAAACAAGTTTATGCAAGGTCATAGTAATCATTGTCGTTGGCACAATCTTACGCAAAAATGAGGTTTTCTGTTGTTGGGAAAACGTGAGTAACCTGAGGAAAGTAAGGCGGGTGTTAACCAAACTCACTTTTCATCAAACTGGGAATCAAACCGGAACGCCCTGATCAGGAGCGGTTGCGTCAACCACTGACCATGGATCTACAAACATGTGTCCGTACTTAAATGTATGAAATGTTTATGTTCTTTGCAGTTCGAACAATTTAATAAATCATCAATTAAGTTTCCCTCGTTTCGCTTCTGGAATCCAACATGATAGCAGATCCGAGTTTCTTATGTATTACAAATGCAAACATGTTATCAATGTTGCACAATATAATTTTTATAGAACTGCTTTTTCTTCTCTATTGTAGTTTATGGAATTTTATACTAAGCTACTTCATACTTATTTCTATCAATTGTAATGGAATTTTATATCAGTCTTTGAATGTGTATGTGGACAATAATACTGTATGATGATAAGTTGTATTCAGGGACGGATCCATGATTTGACGTTAGAGGGGCGTGACCAAGAGGCGTAAGCTTTTGACTTGCGCCTCTCCTTGAGAACAGAAATTGATTTTGTGTTGGCAGTGAGTTTGGGTAAACTCTCCCCAATTGTTTGATTTTCTACTCCGAAATGGTGCTTTTAAGGCGTATTTCATTACTTTTTACCTCCTTTTTTAAATTAAAAAGCAAATCTGGACATTCTAATGGGGGGAGCACGTGCTTGGTAACCCCCAACTAGTTGTGTATGCTTAAAACAAAAAAAAAGATTAATGTTATGTAATAAATTATATTGTCTGTTCTATCAGTGGTTATTTTATATATATGCTTAGGAATATGAGCCTTTAATATCTATGATTTAGCCCTTGTTTCACCTTTAAAGAAGTCTCTTGTAACTTATTTTATTTTTCGTTCCAGGTTTGAAATCGTACTTAGTGAAACAAGTTACGTTATTGATTTGGATCCTCAACGAAACGCCGATTTATTGAAGTTGGTTATGACGAGGTTTGAATCCGCTATGAAAAACGGGTGCGATAGCAAATGATGGATGTCGAACGTTCTGAGTTATTGACCTGTTTCTCCATAAACCATAGTGTCTCATTAATCAGTCAAACATTTAATGACAATAGCATGTCTAAAACCTATTGAGTTTTATGAAAAGAAACATATAATTGGCTTAAATATAGTTTGCCGGTGTTCTATGTCTTTGGCGTTTACCCAGTGCTATTAAACGGGTTTATGTTTAACTTTTTGCTACTGAGCTTGTTTCTGTAGTCTTTCACATAAGAATTAAAAAAGAATAAAAAAAAATACATGACCCCATGTCCAAAGACTGGGAAAATACCAATCATAAATATGTGTCGTATGGGTTATATAACCTTTGGGATATGAGCTCACTTCACACAGCCACAATTTTGTGGCCTTAATATTCAAACTGTACATTTAACGTAATTGTGTTATTTCTTAATAATGCCTTACACATAGACTTGTTTGCTTATGTCAACGAAAATCGTTACTCAAACATGATATCAAGCATTGATTGTGTTAGTAGTAGATAGGCGAACTTTAGTAAAGTCTGAGTGGTACATTGTATATATAATTAAGCCCACTGTTCGATGTTGGTCGGTGATTATAAAGTATCTGAAGTAAATTTCCTAAAGTCGGTTTTCCAAAATGTTCATAGTCAAATTTTAACAAAAGAAAGTACATTACACAAAAACAATATTCGATACTATTGAATGTTTTTATCGTATGGCCAGCCAGATACTAAACTTAGGGAAATTGCCTGAAGGTGTATACGGATATCAGACCAGCATAATCATCGCAGAATTGGTATGCAACACTCATACATATCTCATTTTGCAATTATATTGGTGGCCTTCATGAAAATGTGTTGCATGTGTGTGTGTTTTGTGTGTTTTCAGGCATATATTTACATTTACTATGTAACCAAGTTTATACAAGCACTCAGACTATAGCTTATCTTAGGCTGTATTATAAACGTAATACATTTGTATATAAATAAAAAGTCGTTTACAAGCAAGTATATTTTGGTTAGTTATTTAATATAATTATGGTGTTGTATTGAATCGGCGTTGACTTCATTAAACAATTAATATTAGTTATTTTACAAATATGTATTAAATACATCAACAATACATCAATCAACAGTCTATATAATATATTGCAAAAGCAATATTATATAGTTCTCAACTTTATGATTTTTAGGATTAAGGCATTACAGAAGTATAGTAAATAATTAAAAATCAATCCGAATGGTCGTGCTAAGTCTCTTTTCATTCAATAATCAATATCAGTTGTTTCACCAATGTATATTAAAACACCATCAGTATAGCTTCCACAGTCAATGCAATATATAGTATAATCAAGATTACAAAGTTGTAAACATTAAGATATTTAGGATTAAGGCATTACAAAAGTACAGTACATTATTGAGAATCAATTAGAATGGTCATTCTAAATCTCTTTTTTGTCTACCATTGACCAGGTAAGGTAAAACACAGGAACTAGCAACAAACGTACTTCAATGTATGATGAATTATTCAAATTTCATAGTCATTTATTCGTCGATATGTAATATGATAGTCAAAACACTTAGCACGTGTGTCTTAACAATTGTATGAAGTCGAATGTAAAGAGAAGTTGAGGAAATCAGAAATGGTAGAGATGATTAAGGGACAAAAGGTAGGAAACAAATATGAGCTGCAGATATGGAAAATGATATCCCTTTAAAAATAAGTAAATTATAATGCTCACTGACTTTACAACTCTAGCCGAGAAAATAACATCTAGTCAGCACTAGGAGGATATTATGGTGTATGTTGTTGACCTGTTGAAACAGAAATAAAACAAACATGTGTTATAACCTTTACTACACATCGAACATTTCATTATTTTCTACTGCAGCATGATAATGTTTTGGCTATTAATTTGACGTGTTCCATTTTAATGACTCGACACATAATTTCAAGATTTCAATATTTATTGTGATATATATGAATTCCGATCTTACTAGTTGCAATACATTTTTTATTAAACACTATTAAATACTGATTTCTTTCTTGAAATGCATACCATATATATTTTGCTAGCTTTCTGATATTTTCAACATGCTGTGACGACTTAAATAAATGGTATAATGGCAAATCAGATCGTAGATTACACAGTTAGGACAGCATCTAACATCTCTTTCCAAATTATAAAACCTTCCCGTTCCAATCATCAAACTATGACTAGCGAAAGTTCGCCATAAAACTTATATATTTCTTAACATCATACAAAACAAATATATTTAGCTGTTCAATTTATCTTTAAGTGTGTATAATCTATTAATTTTGCATTTAATGAACACTGTGCCATCCAATCCTGTTTATACTGATGTCATTCAATATTATTTTGAATAATAAATTAAATTGAACAATAATTAAACTTGCATATAAAAAGCATGATCCCCTAGACGTTTAACATATTGATTTAAAAAGTTTGGGTTTGTTAACACATTGTAATTCCCAAACATATTCAAACCCATTACGGTATAAATTGGTTCTAACAGAAGTGACCCAATTTGTATGGCCTACACTGTCAAAAATATTCATCATATCATAACATACTTCAACATATCTGTTATTCGGCATATTCAAAATACTTAATACTTGTCTTTTATGCAGATATATACATGGGATATATACCAACATCCTCTAAGGCGGTCTTATTACAAGCAGATATTTTAACATTCAACAAGTTTACACATAATATTCAAATATAAAATAAGTATTGTTTAATTAATATAAATCTGATATGTCCCGTAGCAGAATGACAATATTTGATTTAAACAATATTAAAAACGCAACGAAATTTCCCTATTTATTTTTCATAGGTTTGCAGTAGGTTTTCAATTCAAACATATAGAAAAGGTTAATCATATGCAGGGATAGGCTGTAAATAAACTTTTTGTATCGTCTGTTAAGGTTACCATAGTATCTTACAAGTGTTGTATGATTTGCATTACCTGAAAAATCTGCTTTCATGCCAGGCCAATAGAGAGGGTAAAGAATCATGTGATAGGTCTTGCTAACACCTAAATGACCTGACATGAGTGTTGCATAAGCTAACCTAAGTATGCTAAGTATTTTCGGGCGATATCCCTTTGGATATACAATTTCGTGGTTTACAGTCCACTCATCTTAAGCGGGGACATTGGGTGGTCGCCATTTTTCACCGTGTAACAGTAAGTGACAAGGGTCGGTGAAGTTTCATCATTGCCTCAAGCCCTTTTAATCAAACTTGATATCTCAGGATCATTTTGGTTTTCCGGCATTGGGGGTTCATTACTTCAGTATTAATAGCCTGACATACACCAGGACTTGCTAAGTCAACATCTCAAAGTGATGTCTTATCTTTTATTCAAAAGGCCAAATACAGCTACCAACACAGCTATCAAAACTAAGGTAAAATAGACTTCATGGAGAGGTACGGGCACTAACAAATCAACACTTTACTCCCTGAATAAGAACACTTTTAATACAAGAAGTCTTCTTAGAACAAAAAAGACAGATTATCGGCTAAAATGAAAATTAAGAAACTCCTGTTTCTCGAAATATGAAATGTTGATGGGCATGGGCCCTTTTAAGTAATATTAAACCGTCGAAAAGGAAGAGCTCAAATTTCTCCGTAATGCAATCAGACAGTTTTGTGGCCTAAACAATTGTATTGCAATGAGAACAAGACTGTGGTTTTGACCTTAAAGTAGTAAGACCTGTGGATTTGGCCCTATTCTATCGTTGTTGTTCTCTGTTCAAGGCTAATTTGATCGGTTTTGTGGCACTAACAAGTGGGATGAGATAAGGGTTTTGACGTTTGGTTACACCAAGTGAGTTTGGTTTGAGCGAATTTGACTGTCTTTATCTGCGAAACGAAAGACTTACGTAGTATTCGATTGTCCATATGAGGGAATGAGTTCTGGTTTATTTATCAATGAGACCCTGATTGTTAAAGAATAGTCTTTGTTCAAATGAGCAGCTTTTTCCAAATGTTTTACTTTTTTGAAGTGTTTTCGCCACGTTTGAATATCTCTACAAACATAAACTGCCGGAGATTTTCATATTTTGCTTTAAATTATCTTGGACTTACACCTTCTGTCAAATAAAAGGTCCTTTAGTTTTCGTTAATTCTGCATATTAAGTCTGGCAAATTTCAGTCCTGCAATCACTAAATGTCTGTTTTTAAGCCTCAGGGACTAAATCATAACCCTTCAGAAAAGCTATTTAACTTTGTCATAATAAGAGCGTTTTTCGACATTAAGCAACGTGTAAATTTCGTTGTAAAGCTGTGCCCATTAAAACACTAGTCAAGAGAAAGGTCTAATGAGTATAGGCTTTTTCAGATTTTCTGCAACCTTTCCTAAGTTAGGGAAATAATTGACAACTTATTTTTCCATGAAATGTTGAAACGAGCTGAAAGTATTTTGCAATATAAACAATAGTTTGATAATGTATTTTGTTTAGAGTGATTTTCTCGCTGTTGTAATTGACAACCTCTCTTCACGTTCTCTTTCTAACTGCATTAACATCTGTATCCTTTGTGCATCAGTCTCTATTTTAAATTTAAACAGATTACAATGTTGATTAAGTTTCCAGAATTTGCGTTCAGTCATTAAAAATGATAGAGAGCTTCTCCTCAAAAATATCATGGCCCACTAAACAACGGACCAAAGCATTCTTAGTTTTTGCTTACGCATAAAATAATTTAGACACATTGTAATGATGCCACGATTAAGCGAATCAGGCGTCCTAGCCAAATCCTGTTGGGAAGGTTAAGCTACAAAATTATCTAAGTCGAATGAGATTGCTGTTTGTTGCGAGTTTCAAACCAAAGCAATAGTATCAAAACGAGCCAACGATTCTGTTACGACCACTGAATACAACAGAGAAACAGAAGCCGGCATCAACCTTTAAACAACAACATTTATTTGCAATTTTACACAAGCCATTTCAAATAAGTAAAGTTAGAATATAAATTACCTTGTTTAGAGAATAATGCCCAAAGTCAACCGCCTCTTAAATTCGCCATTCAACTTAAAGTCCTATTCTAACGTACTGGTCAAGATTTTATCTTAATTAAGCACAATTTTATTTTTTAGCACTTGATGTAGTTGGTCAAGATTTTATCTGACTTAAGCAAAATCTTATTTCTCAGCACTTTCTGTAATGATACATAAGTTATTTTGAAGTAATATGTTTCATACACATTGCTCAAAATTTGGACTGTGTAGTAAAGTCAGCATTTCAGTCATTAATTTCAATATTCGAATTGCATATTTTTCCATTTCAATCAAAACACATCTATGAAGATTTAAATGAAATGAATGCAGCACAACTGTGATTTCCATCGACATGTGTAGTAAGATTATAATAGTTACAGCTGGTATTTCATGTATTAACGATAAATACCTCTGACTGCTACGAAAATGTGGAGGTGATTGTAGAAGAATACGGATGATATATCGTTTGATATATGGCGTATACAGATGGAATTTCAGTAAGAAGTATTTACACTATTCTGATTGACTAAAAAGGACTTTACCTGTCACGTGATCTATTCCCATTCTATACAAATAAAATGGTGGTGTTTTTTTCTAGACAAAATAAATAATTAAATTGTGCTTGAATGACATGTATATCTTAAAGGTTTTTGATATTTGTTTTTGTATTTCAAAGAAGTTCTTTCGCGACGGAGACAACCTACTAGAAATGTTATTTGCAGCAAAACTTTGCGGTTTTGTAAACATAGACCAAGGGTAGACCACTCTGGCGCTTTAGACAATGTATTAGTTAAATAACAGAAAGGCTTTGATATACAGGGGACAAATGTTTTTGGTAACAATAAAGCGAGTTCGTGGTTTGTATATTTTAACTATAAAACTGAATATGATGAAGGATCCTCGTATACCAAGAATTAGGAGAAATGTAGGAAAACAAGTATCTGATGCATGTTGTTCTCAAAACGAGGCTGCTTAAATTATTTCGAGCAGAGATCATTAACCGAAGTGGAAATAAACGGAGGAAAAATAATTATTTACAAATGTCTGTGTTTCTGCATCTCCATCTAAACTTTAACTAAACACGTACCTGAATTTTGTCAGTCGGGTATCCCTTATTTTGAGTCTGAGGCCAATGTCATCCATTCAAGATAAGTGACGTAACTTTACACAATTTGCGCACACGTGGCACGTTAGAAGGTTAATCGCAACTGTCACGGTTGCCTATGAATTCCTTATAGGGCCGAAGTGATATATTAAAAGCTATGGGTATGTTTTACAAAAGAAAAATAAATCGCCTTATACTTGTAGCTTCTAGTAAAAGTAAAAGTTGTGAATGGTCAACAATTTGCAAATTGTATTGGATACAAGATAGCTGATTCTCGCATAAAACTATTTACTCTTCACGTTGCTTATATCATAAACCCAGTCCTTGCATATATTGTGATAACTGTATGACATAGACCACAATTTTCACAAGCGTTATTGACATCGACTACACGTATCAACGTGTACATAATCTGGACATAGCAATACCAACCACATAGAAGTATCATTTGCCTTGCATATGCAGATTGAACTGTGATGACGTTATAGCAGATTATTTCGTTTTCTGAATGTTTTTCATTACATTTATATATATCGTCCATGTGTATCTGTTTTATGTTACTGTCGTGTATCTGTCTTATTTTATGATAATATATAGTCTTAAAATGTTTTATTACTCTTTCTAGCTTTCGTTCCTATACACCATATTCAATATAGCCGGTTAAAAAAGCTCTGTGAGCTGATGAATATTGCCGACTTTAAATGAGTCTTATCCTCTCTTAGTTTTTGTGTGACATAATGATCTCGTAAAAATCACGTAAATCGGACCTCCTCGGCCATTATTCAACAGCTATTACCTCGGAAATAATACGTTTCTAAAAAGACAGTCCATCATGGTGGTGAGCATAAGCTCAGTGATAACTGGGTCAATCGCCGGCGTCCTCATCACATTTTCGTATATCATGAAACCTATTTACGAGGCCTATCCCGACGCTTGCCCGCCTCTTTTACGAAACACCATAATTTTGTTTTATCGGTATTCACTTTTTATCCCCAAGTGTTGCAGTAATTTGCTAAATTGTCCAAATGGGTTTGAATTTCATCAGGAGATTTTCCTACAATGGCCATGTCATCGGCAAATAAAAATAAAATCAATAAAATATCATCTATCTGTAATCCTGAATTTATATCACTTTGCAAATATAACTCAATATCTTCTATGAATAGGGAAAACAATAAATGGGACATAACTTCCCCTTGCCGTAAGCCTACAGCATAACTAAAATAATCAGAATATGATGACAATGATTTCATACATGATTTAACTTTTTGATACATGTCCCGAACAATTCTAAGTATTTTTCCTGTATTCCTCATTTATACATTTTCAGCCATAGTGCATTTCTATAAATAGTATCAAAACATTTCGTCATGTCGACAAAAATAATATATAGCCTTTTATTTTCAAACAAATAATTCTGTATCAGTGATAACAGTATAAATATAGCATCTGTTGTAGAGCGACCCTTTCGAAATCCGAATTGGGCATCCGAAATAATATCATGTTGTTCACAAAATGTTTCAACATCGCTTATTTATAACGGTAGTAAATAATTTTGATAACAGCTAACCAAAGTAACCCTAATACAAATATCTAATAGTTTTATCCCATGATTATTATGTGAACTGTCGATTGAGGCCCTGTCAGGGGTGCGATCAAATTCGTAATCGTGACTATCAGAGTAACAATTATATTTATCATGAACAACATAATCTTTTTTTACTTCCAACCCTTCTGTTCAAATCACCACATACAAATACACATCCAAGACTATCATATAAAAACAGATCGTTTTCTAAAATATCAAATAAATCAACATTTACAGTATTGTATATGGGCGAGTCCTCGTCCCAAATATAGGTTCCACATAAATAAATGTCTTCGAGGATATTAAAAAGGTGTGATCAAGTTTTAACCAAATGATTGTATCGAAATGATTTTTAATTATTTCAATTCCATCGTTTAAGTGCTCTTTGTAATAGAAACTATTACACTACTATTTCGCTAAGCGTTCCTATGTTGAAATATACGATAAGAATTATGTGATTTATATTCTTTTAAATCAATATAACTAGAAGAATCACACCATGACTTATAAAGGAAACAAATATCATATTTATCTAAAATATTTACAAAGTCTATACTCTCTTTTTTGTCCCTATTTAGTCCATGAACATTCATTCCATGAAAGAACCGAAAGTTCACCTCCGTCGTGCCTCTAGCTCCTCACCGGCTTGCCGTCTACGTACAGGGTGTCGTACACTATCCATGAACGTTTGCCCTCCTTCCTGGCGTCCTTCATCTTGGGCACTAGCCTGCGGTGTTTGTACAGTAGTTCCGGTGGAAACTGCTCGTACATCTGACGGCCCGTCCCCCGCCAAATGCTTCCACTGTCTCCTTACTATCTCCCGGTCCTGAACGTGAACTTTGCAACGATGTTGCGAATCCTGCCCGGCACTGGTTGACCTGGAGACCGGTGAACACGTTCAAAGCGAATGAACTCGACTGTCTCCTTCGCGAGCTTGAGGGTATCCTGAAGGTGTTGGCGGAGCTTGTCTTCGGTGACCTCAGCGGACTCGTTGCCGGTGGAGTTATCTTCGGGGATATTAGAAAAAATAAGATTGTTCCTCATAGATTGCGACTTCAAGTACTCAACATCGTCCCGAAGTTCCTCCCGCTGTTTTTCCAAAGTGGCCATCCTGTCCGCCATCTGCGCCGCCTCAACGTCGATCGAATCCACCTTGTCCTCCAGCTTGCCTACCCGCTCATCGGTACGCTTAACTCGGTCTTCAAGAGCTACCCATATTTTTTATATCTTTTTCAAAGTCCATAACCTTGCGTTCAAATGTTTCAATTTTGTTCAATTTCTTTTCCATTACTGATACTTTTTCTTCCATATTTTTCATACAATCCATCAGGTCTTTGTTGGTGGGTTCGCGGCCCCCTTCCGCCATCTTGCCTCTGCCTAAAATCACCCCAGGAGTGTTGCTGAAACCCGTCCCCCCGATGTGACTGCCTACCAGCTTAACCACCTACGGTGTATGCAGCTTCGCATGCTCCGGTCCGTGGTCTAGAACCAACCCGTTTGCCATGCCAACCTGTCAGCACCCAGGAGGTACACTAGTGACAGACAGTCATATACTGGAAACAAATGATTTGACGAATCTATCTGTTTTCAGTTTGTCAGTTGTAAACCAGTAATTTACCAATATAATATAATATAATGCACGACATTTCCTTAGGATCACCTGCAGCCAAGTGTACAAAACTGATTACTGTGGAGTGGCGCTTTTAGGTCGTTTTATTATTATTATTATTATTATTATTATTATTATTATTATTATTATTATTATTATCATTATTATTATTATCATTATTATTATTATCATTATCATTATTATTATTATTATTATTATTATTATTATTATTATTATTATTATTATCATTATTCAACCCATAAACACACAAGATGATCAAAGAGACACTCTTATTCCGAATCAATATATACACCTCTATAACAAACATAAATTTTGAGTGGTAAACCTTTAACTACTTACTAAATAAAGCATTTATGGAATATATTAATTACTGCTTACAAGATTGTAACCGTGTGTTTAATAGCTGAGAGCGCAAACATTTTAAATGATTGGTGAGTGCTAAAATACGTACTGTGGTCTACTATTTAAGGATTAAAATTCGACATGTTGCATTTTATCGGGGTATGGTATGCAATGAGGCTGTTCAAAATGGGTGGAGTCCGAAGGACTCCACCAACATTTTAAACTGCGCCATTGCATACCATACCCCGATAAAATGCAACATGTCGAATTTTAATACTTATATTTACATTCATTTAAATCTACATTTCTGCTAAAATAAATTGATTATTCAAGAGAATTTTCTCTTTTCTTTCTCTCGTTGTTCTCAACGGTGGGTAAATTAGAACAGCTATCGTAACCTAATTGTATACGACAATGAATGCACAGATGAAAAAGTTCCTTATTTATATGTTTATTTTCTATCTTTTCAAGGTCAAGAATATTATGAAAACGTATTTTTGCATACAATGTGTGTTTTTGGTCCGTTATCGTGGTGTATTAAAACGCAAAAACCCGGGCGTTATCGGTAGAAAACGGTCATTATTCAGTAAATTCACGTGCCGTTAATGCCCGTTTTTTTGTTTTACATATGCACTTTCAGGGCCCGCATCATAACAATGAAGGCTGAGCGACCTGGTTTCTGACCGAAAGTTGGTCAAAGATGCAAACTTTTGCACAAAACATATTTTAGAATATATAATGTAGCTGCATACAAATACCAAAACAGGAAATAAACCACAAAAGTCATATAACTTACATATTTTCTGCTGAGTTGTCTTTTCCTGGCAAGCTGATGTGTTTACCAAATAGTTTTTTCTGCAGTTGTTTTGACTATTAAAAGCAATAAAATATGTCTAAAACGACTAACTCCTCCGAACTTTTAGTTATTTCTGCCGATTTTATTCAGAACATACGACTTATATGGACATGATTCCACTATGTCGTATGCAATGAACAAAGAAATTTCAAATATTTTTTCTCTGATGCTGAAGATGCTGTACATTTTTTCAAGAACATGTTTACAAAATTTTCAGGTTTAAATTAGTTATCAAAACAAATAATGGTTAAAGTAGGACTGAATAGGTAATTAATTGATTACCCAATAGGTATTGTGTGTAAATAATCCCAGTAATCCAGTCACTTTTCGAAAAACAACACTTTCAAAACAAATGAACACTGCAAAAAATGGCGTAGAAACAAAATGCAGCTGCCGAGTTATGTTGCGGCCCGAATCGAGCTTAATTTAAAACTTTTTCAATGACATCACTCATGACGTCATACAAGCACCCGTTATAGAGGTTATTTTGAACTAACTGTTTTTGCATTTTCGTGATATTTAACAGCATTTTTAAATACAAACGTTTCTTCAACTGTTCCATCCATCATGAAATTATCTACATTAAAATCAATCAAATAATCGTTGCTTATTTTGTTTTAACTGCTTTACTGCAGATTACAGTTTTGCATGTTGCCAATAATTGTACTACGATTTCATAAAAAAAATAGTTCCGTAGTAAATATGCCCCGCCCCTTGGAATTATTGCGCCCAATGACAGGACAGAAGTATCGAACAAACGCACGCGATATCGATGGGAAATGCCATTGCACTTTATACAGAAATAAAGTGCAATTGATAAACAACAACCATCGTTAAGGAATGAAGTGTGAATGTAAATATTGTCTAATAAGGTAGAAGTATCGTGTTTTCTGCCCCTTTCTTTCAAGTTAAACTCAGCATCCTTCATACGGACCATTGTTTTCGACATTTATTCATCCTTTTTGGTGTATGAATGTTTGAATTAAACCTAAATCTTAAAACATTTAAACAAAAAAAATTGTATACACATAGACACAACATATAATATACAATAAACACACCATAGATAGTATTAACAATGTTGATAGAGAACCAGTACGTGCTTAGTAACGTTTTAAATGGTGAAGGGCAGAACTTGTTGTTGTTACAGTAACCAGGCTTCAAGCTGGGTTAGCGTGCCCGGAAAATACGTGGTGTTGACTCACATATGACCTCAATAGCTTAACCACCTACGGTGTATACAGCTTCGCATGCTCCGGTCCGTGGTCTAGAACCAACCCGTTTGCCATGCCAACCTGTCAGCACCCAGCAGGTACACTAGTGACAGACAGTCATATACTGGAAACAAATGATTTGACGAATCTATCTGTTTTCAGTTTGTCAGTTGTAAACCAGTAATTTACCAATATAATATAATATAATGCACGACATTTCCTTAGGATCACCTGCAGCCAAGTGTACAAAACTGATTACTGTGGAGTGGCGCTTTTAGGTCGTTTTATTATTATTATTATTATTATTATTATTATTATTATTATTATTATTATTATTATTATCATTATTATTATTATCATTATTATTATTATCATTATCATTATCATTATCATTATTATTATTATTATTATTATTATCATTATTATTATTATCATTATTATTATTATTATTATTATTATTATTATTATTATTATTATTATTATTCAACCCATAAACACACAAGATGATCAAAGAGACACTCTTATTCCGAATCAATATATACACCTCTATAACAAACATAAATTTTGAGTGGTAAACCTTTAACTACTTACTAAATAAAGCATTTATGGAATATATTAATTACTGCTTACAAGATTGTAACCGTGTGTTTAATAGCTGAGAGCGCAAACATTTTAAATGATTGGTGAGTGCTAAAATACGTACTGTGGTCTACTATTTAAGGATTAAAATTCGACATGTTGCATACCGTACCCCGATAAAATGCAACATGTCGAATTTTAATACTTATATTTACATTCATTTAAATCTACATTTCTGCTAAAATAAATTGATTATTCAAGAGAATTTTCTCTTTTCTTTCTCTCGTTGTTCTCAACGGTGGGTAAATTAGAACAGCTATCGTAACCTAATTGTATACGACAATGAATGCACAGATGAAATAGTTCCTTATTTATATGTTTATTTTCTATCTTTTCAAGGTCAAGAATATTATGAATACGTATTTTTGCATACAATGTGTGTTTTTGGTCCGTTATCGTGGTGTATTAAAACGCAAAAACCCGGGCGTTATCGGTAGAAAACGGTCATTATTCAGTAAATTCACGTGCCGTTAATGCCCGTTTTTTTTGTTTTACATATGCGCTTTCAGGGCCCGCATCATAACAATGAAGGCTGAGCGACCTGGTTTCTGACCGAAAGTTGGTCAACGATGCAAACTTTTGCACAAAACATATTTTAGAATATATAATGTAGCTGCATACAAATACCAAAACAGGAAATAAACCATAAAAGTCATATAACTTACATATTTTCTGCTGAGTTGTCTTTTCCTGGCAAGCTAATGTGTTTACCAAATAGTTTTTTCTGCAGTTGTTTTGACTATTAAAAGCACTAAAATATGTCTAAAACGACTAACTCCTCCGAACTTTTAGTTATTTCTGCCGATTTTATTCAGAACATACGACTTATATGGACATGATTCCACTATGTCGTATGCAATGAACAAAGAAATTTCAAATATTTTTTCTCTGATGCTGAAGATGCTGTACATTTTTTCAAGAACATGTTTACAAAATTTTCAGGTTTAAATTAGTTATCAAAACAAATAATGGTTAAAGTAGGACTGAATAGGTAATTAATTGATTACCCAATAGGTATTGTGTGTAAATAATCCCAGTAATCCAGTCACTTTTCGAAAAACAACACTTTCAAAACAAATGAACACTGCAAAAAATGGCGTAGAAACAAAATGCAGCTGCCGAGTTATGTTGCGGCCCGAATCGAGCTTAATTTAAAACTTTTTCAATGACATCACTCATGACGTCATACAAGCACCCGTTATAGAGGTTATTTTGAACTAACTGTTTTTGCATTTTCGTGATATTTAACAGCATTTTTAAATACAAACGTTTCTTCAACTGTTCCATCCATCATGAAATTATCTACATTAAAATCAATCAAATAATCGTTGCTTATTTTGTTTTAACTGCTTTACTGCAGATTACAGTTTTGCATGTTGCCAATAATTGTACTACGATTTCATAAAAAAAAATAGTTCCGTAGTAAATATGCCCCGCCCCTTGGAATTATTGCGCCCAATGACAGGACAGAAGTATCGAACAAACGCACGCGATATCGATGGGAAATGCCATTGCACTTTATACAGAAATAAAGTGCAATTGATAAACAACAACCATCGTTAAGGAATGAAGTGTGAATGTAAATATTGTCTAATAAGGTAGAAGTATCGTGTTTTCTGCCCCTTTCTTTCAAGTTAAACTCAGCATCCTTCATACGGACCATTGTTTTCGACATTTATTCATCCTTTTTGGTGTATGAATGTTTGAATTAAACCTAAATCTTAAAACATTTAAACAAAAAAAAATTGTATACACATAGACACAACATATAATATACAATAAACACACCATATATAGTATTAACAATGTTGATAGAGAACCAGTACGTGCTTAGTAACGTTTTAAATGGTGAAGGGCAGAACTTGTTGTTGTTTCAGTAACCAGGCTTCAAGCTGGGTTAGCGTGCCCGGAAAATACGTGGTGTTGACTCACATATGACCTCAATAGGACAGTAATGGTCCGTACACATGCCCAACGCCCTCTTAATCAGGCAAGACTTAGAGTGATTTATTGATTGCTAATACCGTTGTTTTCATTCATATTATATCATAGTATTTAAAGTATTAATGGCGTAAATTTACGTACGAGCCTAAAGAGACTCTTCACAGAATTCTAGAATGAAAGCATGGTAAAACTATCTTCGACCATAATGGCTTAATTTGTTCTGAAGCTGAAAAGATACATAGATAGATATATTTATTCGTGCATATATTTGTCATAGTTGCATACAAAACATCACATGTAGTTATATCACAGACTGTTTAACAAAGACTTAGGGATGATATCTAAACTAAATCACAACAAGAACAAAAAAAATAATATATTTTTTACAAATACAAATACTTTACTAAAGAGCTAATGAGTGAGACAAATATATAGTAATGTTCCCGGGATCATTTAGTCCGGAGCACGGAAAATAAACATTTCTGTCTCAGTGAACGTTATAAAATATAATTGACTACTTACGGTTTTAATTCGCCGTTACCGCTATTATTTAGGACGTTTTTGTGTATATGTATTTGATAATAATGTTATTGCTTTAGTATTAAAAGTCTAAACCAAGCTGGTAAATATTAAATTGATACAAAAGAAGTTATATTCTTAATAGTTTACTACTTTTCGTTAGATTAATGAACTTTAAACTCCTATACTATTTAATGTAGGTTATATAAAATAGGTTCATCCAAGCGAGTTAGTTAAAATAGATCATTCCGTAGATCATTCCGTTTTGGTCACGTGATGTTGGTTAGAGGTTAATACACGGCGTAGCCCGGCCGTTGAATGATAATTGGCCCGAGTGATACATAATGGCCCGAGACGCAGTATTCTTTTTAAAGTTATCAGCAATCCAGCTGTGCATTCTTATTTCCTTCTTGCTTGACTACGAGGAGTAATCTCACTCCCAAATAAAATTTAGTTTTTGAGAGTAAATCAAACAACATTTTGTTGTCATTTGGTGTTCCCATCAATTTCATTTGTTCGTCTTGAAAATTCCACTACACCTCTATCCGAAATGTTCTGTATGAATCACGGAAATATGTCCTTTCTAGTTCTGGCTTCCATTACTTTATTGTAAATATTCTTTTTTTATGTTTACTTCACGAATTCTGGTTGGGTTTGGATACGGCGTTCTCTTAAGCGAACGCGTCCCAAAAGGTATATATATATATATATATATATATATATATATATATATATATATATATATATATATATATATATATATATATATATATAACGTGTTTGTTGAAGTTCTTTAGCTATATATATATTTGTCTTGAATGTCAAAATTCAATTTAATAAACACGTAGTAGTAAAACGACTGTTTACACTTAGATAAACACACAAACACACACACACACGCAAACGCACACACGTGCACACACACACACACACGCACACGCACACACGTGCACACACACACACACACACACACACACACACACACACACACACACTAAAAATATGTGATGCAAATAATACTCAAAACACAAATGAGAAAACACATTTCAGTACCGCAAAAATACATATTGTTAAAAAGCATTATTACATTTGTTTCATTATGGCCTATAACCAGAATAAATGATCGTTTTGACATGTAAAAATGCTTAGAATAGAATTGTAAGCAAAAACTTATGTCATTTCAGAAAGGTACGTATTAAAAATATAATACGAAAACATAAAGAAACATGAATATAATACATTCATTTAACACATCAACGCTTAACAATACATCATTTTGTACCTAAATCTTAACAAGAAATCTCATCAAAATTGTTTAACTGAGTAAGCAGGACAGTCACACATTTATTTAACACCTTACTCAACATAAACATAATGTATAAACTATACCTGTGGTATGCATGGAATTATGCATACAATTTTTACAACGGATTTTGCGATTGATGATGTAAATAGAACTTTTTGCAGCGGGTTTTAAATGTCTTTTCCGTGTTAGACTTACGTATTTTTTCTGGTAAAACATTCCAAACTTTCCCACTGTAGCATGCAAACGAGTGTTTCTTGTATTGTTTTTTATGTCGAATGTGAGCAATGTCGCGTAGAAGATAGTAATCCATATTTTGTATTGCTAGATATCTTAATAATGTCTCTTATATAACTCGGTGTAAGATTATTAATAGATTTAAATACCATAACAGCCGTTTGATATCTGCAACGGTATTCAAATTGAAGCCATTCTAAAAAAATTAAATATTATGCGATGGCGTTCTAATAGGCTTAAAGAGAATAATTTTTGCAGCTCTTTTTTTGAAGCGTGGTGATTCGTCTCATATGCGTTTGCTTACTTTTCCCCCAAACGCTACAACATGTATTTTTTTCCTTCAAGTATATAAGTTTCATATTGCTATTTTGAATATATCATGTAAACTTACTATGCCAGATGACATCTGTACCAGTATATTATTATTATACTTTGTTGTTAATTCTGCTAAGCTATGCTATGGATCTTGTCAGATTTGTTTGCATAATAAAGTCTTCTTCTTCTTCTTCTTCGTTTGCTTACTTTTCCCCCAAACGCTACAACAATAGCCAAACATAGGAAGTATATACGATTTATAAAACAATTGTCTCATTTGATCCGTTAAAAAGTAATTAAGTCTTTTTAAAAGGCTATCTTTGCAGTTTCTTTCTTGCAGACAAATTCAACTTGCAGAGTCCACGACAATGTTGAATCAGTAACAATTCCAACCAATTTCTTCGAAGTTACATTTTCAATAAGTACTTTGTCTACGAATAATTTGAGTGCACATGCATTTCTTAACTTTGCATTTGAACCCAACATTTGATCATTGCGATACAGACGGAATATGGTCAATGGTTTGATTTTCCGTACAAGTTATACAATGACGACTGTGGGTTTCACTGATGATATAATATGAGATTGGTTTATGAACGTTTTGTTTACTAGTCCTGGTTAATGTAGTTTATAGGTGTTGTAGTTTTCTTGTTGGTACGTTCTCTGGTTTTGGTTAATTAAACATTGATTCTTGAATCATAATTATAATTTCTAATAATTAAGTTTTACCAAATCATCGTTAATCAAGTGTATATATTACTAATTTTATACTAAATCGATCTTTGGGACAAGGCAGTCCGAGAATAGGGTTAATAGTTTAATTGATTAAAGGTAGCGTGGCCAAGCTACCTAGAGAAGAGACCTTACAATATAACACAGGATAACCCATTACATTTGTTTAACTTATTTCCAATGGTTTGTGATATAAAACACGTGCTGGGTAGGCTTAATCTATTTTCTTGCTTACATTTCCATCGCAGCAGTGTGATCGAGACCACTTTATCGAATTAACAGTGGTAACGTTCAACCGATTTTATTTTTTTTATAAATTAAAATACCATGTAAGAAACGTTCCAGAAAGTTTAGTGCACTAGTAGAATTTTCTTCCCATACAACTCGTTGGGGTCGTGAAACACTGAAAATAAGAGATTTTTCGCGTGCAAAATTATTCAATTGACATTAGAATGTAAATGTTTTTTAGTGGCCATTAACCTCAGCGTTTGATGTAATGTTTCTTTTTGGTAAATTTTCTTTTTGGTAAAAATCTATTTCAAACGTCTGCAATGTTATGATAAATATGCAAGCGTTTTGTTTGAGAACTGAGTATATTTTAAGAAATGGGCATAAATTAAAATGCCTACGTTGGCATCCAAGGTAAGTTATTTTAATTATTGTGAACAATAATGCAAGTGTCTAATTCTACTTCAATGTACGTGCATTCGCACATCTAACGTATGAATCTGTCAATACATGTTCGTACCTAAATTGTTCGTACCATAATTCGTCCAATTTGTAAATGTGAAATTAAATCAACTACGTGTACTTTCTGTAAAAGATACTCAAAGAGACTGAAATCTGAACTCATGCATAAAGAAAGGCACATTACAGTATTATGCCAGATAATGATTCAATGTGTGAAAATCAAGCTAACTTTACGCTGATACAGTTGTAGTCCATGGGGCTACAGTAGATACTTTTAGACTTCTGTTGCCCAGGTCAGATTTCCAAAGCCCAGCAGTTTACAAAAAAACATGGAATGAGTACTTTTTAAGGTTATAGAAACAAGGAATGATATGGAAACTGTACAGCATTTTTATTTGATTCAGTACAAAATTGCCATAATGGTGGTTGGCGTGGTCTGTCTACATCAGTGGTCGAAATTAACACAAGCCCACAATCCCTGCACTGGTAAAATGTCTTTCGGGCTTGTTCAAATTCTGACTTTTATATAGCGGGGCTTGTTCAAAAATTTGATGCCAAGCAAAAGTATAAGAATTCGGGCTTGTTCATCCAAATGTCTAATTTCAATGACTGCTTCATGTGTTAAAAGGGAGTGGAAATGTTGGTGTAGTAAGTGGGAGTGATGGTCCTGTGTTAGAAACAGGATTTTACTTACATCTTATTTACTTTTTTCGGTAACTACATTATCAAAGTTTATTTAAAAAAACAAATCCAAACATCAACATCTCACTAAATCAAAAAGAGTAATGACAGTTGCTAATACCATATCGGTCAATTAAATATTTTCAAGCAGTACAGTATTGCAGATTACATCTGTAATGATGAGGAATAAACGTCATCTAAGATAAACACTGACCCAAATAATTTTTTCAACATGCCCCATGATTTTATCGCCAGTCGGGCTATCTTAAAGGATTGTTTCGTAGCATGGGTCATATTTTGTCGCCTCAGGCGATCGACTTACATGCTTACACGTTTATTTCGCACCTTGATGAGGGGCCTAATACTGCAATGTAGTCCGACCTACGGTTTGAATATCTAACCGCTCCTGCCTTCTTTTAACTGGTTTGACACTTGCAGCTGTCAGGGCAGACAGACTGAAAGTATTCGGAATGTCTGTGTATATCATATCTACACACCAGCTGTCGAAGTTTGCACCGGTAAGCCCACAAGCCTTGCACTGGTAAAATGCTTTTCGGGCTTGCCTGAATTGTAGATTTTATATCTAGGAGGGCTTGTTGACGGGAGCAGGACTTTTCAACCCCAAGACTTTTCAACCCCTTCTCAAAACGAAGACTTTTCAACCCTTAGACTTTTCAACCCCTATTTCAAAGACTTTTCAACCCCTACCTGTTTGGACTTTTCAACCCCTATATCAAAGACTTTTCAACCCCTAGTTGACATATTTTAATAGCAATATTGAAGACTTTTCAACCCCTATATCAAAGACTTTTCAACCCCTTTTATTTTTTGTCAGCCAGGTGTTGTCTTTATTATTTTATTTTTTTTTGGCAAGAAACTTAACAAATTTCACAAATTGTTTTTGAAAAACAATTAAAGATTTGTTAGTGTTATTTGTTACTCTTTACTACAAAGTATTGGATAAAATTGAGACAAAGGTGTTGCATTAGATAGATGTACAGCACTACTGTTTAAGGGGAACAAGAGAAATAATTTTTTATTTGCTAATTTATTTTTAAATTTGATTTGTTGCAATATTTTATTTATTCCGTTTCAGCCTGCGATGTTTGAGCACAGATCCACCACATGACCCGAAGGACACGATTGGTCCTCCAACGAAGCTGTGGAGATATGTTGTTAAAAGTCTCAAAAAACTGGTGGAGACCTCGGAGAAAAAGCTAGAGAAAAATCTTCCAAAAGTCTACAAAGCCTATGAAACTGTAAAATGTAAGACATTATATTTTCTCAGGACTTTTTTTCTGCCCATCTCACTGGTCAGAAAATATTTATCCTATTCCCAAAGCTAAATATGTATATATTTTCCCAATTTAAAAAAAAAGCCAAATGAGATGAAACAGCTCTCAAATAGCCTGGCTCCTCGACTTACACCTTGCCCCTTAGCCAAGGTTGGAAATGCATTTATCAACCTTTATGTGTGGTTATAATATATTTTCAGAGAAAAGTCCCCCATTTTATTGATTTTTCTTTTAATTCTAATAATGCCAATTATAACACAACTTGATCAAGCTCAATTTTTGCAAGTGCTTAATAAATCCCAAATTGACAAACAAGACGTGAAATTTTCATTCCAACTCTTCTAAATATTATTTAGCAAAAGTTTATGATTTTTTGTCTAGGGTCTTTTTTCCAAAAATGGACAGAAAAAGTCTTGATAAGTGTTCTGTATTATTCTCTATGACAACCCATGTACCACAAACTTAAATTCAAAATGTAAAATCTTGCATCTAATATTATCTCTATTTGGTTGCTCAAAGTTTTTTTCATAATTTTACTTGCATTTAAATCTGAAAGCATATATATAAATAACTCCTTACACTATGAAATTAAAAAGGAAAGTTTATTTAAAGTGTAAGGTATAAACATGTGTTACTGAAAGATTTTCTAATGTTGAATTATTTATAAGAAAGTTTATCATTGATTTTTAAAATTAAATAATCAAGATATATATATATCTAAAACAGTGAAGATAATATTCTATCATAATACTGTTTTAAAATCAAGACCATGATTTTGTTCACAGGTTTCTAGTGTTTAGAATTAACCTTGAAATCAGGGTTGAAAGATTTTGACTTATGACACTTTTTAAATGTTTTTTTTACTCCAACTCTTGAATCCGAAAAACAGAAGGAAGTACACTAAATTGAAGAAAAATAACTGCAAACAATTTTTAAATGGGGTTTTAAGCTGCACTCTCATAGATATACCATTTTTACAATTTTTTTCACTTTTTGTCCTGGGAAAAGCAAATTTTTGCGTAAATAGATGCAAACCAATGATTAAAGATTGCTGACAAAAGATCAGATCAAAGATTTTCATATTTCTGTTTGAAAAAAATGGTGTTTTATGGCTTAACTAACTGTTTAAGAAAAATGTATAAAACATAAATTTATGAACTTGAATATAAAAATCTGTGATCTTTTTTTTTTTCAGTAGTCTTATATAACTGATTTCCATGCATTTTCGCGAAACAAAGAATAAAAAAGTTGTCAAAATGTTCATTCTGTGAGAGTGCAGCTTTAAGCGCCATCATCCTGAATCGACAATAATCAGCTATTAGAATCTGTGTGTTCATTCATGTACAATGAATTATATAATAAATTCTTTACAAATGTTTAGGTGTGAGGTTCATCACAGCGGACGCAAAAGTATACTTCAGTGTGACGACAGACCTATGGACGGGCAAGGAACTCCACACATTCACGAGGAGGGAGCTGGAAATTTACCAAGAGGTATGGGGTAATAATTATACTTTCAGTGATTTCCCTGAAAGCAGAAATCCTGAGTTCCTGATGATATTGTTCTGGCTAGGGAACCCTGTTTCCATCTTTCTGTGTCCCTGGGATCCCAGAAATCATAATGTACCAACCATTATATTGAGACCGTATTTCACCTCGTGAAAATCCAATCCAGTCTACCATGTGAATCTCTGTGTCTGACTTTTGTTGGAAAAGCATGTATTTTTGCTAAATACACTAGATAGTTAATTTACTAATTGCCTTAAAACTATAAGCATGTATAATGTGGTTTCTATCACTTATATAAACAGTTACATTTACATTTTAATGTTTCAATTAAACCTTGATTTCATTTAAAATGTATAAATATGAACTTATTTTGAATGTTGTCTTTGAATTTAAATCAGCAATAAATCTGAAATAAATTAAATTTGACAGCTACAATGTGTCCATTTCATCCATACATGGCCCTAAGGCATCACCAATCTCCATGTCATGTGGGGATGATCAAATCCAATAATATTTAAGATTTACTTCGAAAACAACGTTTCTTTATGGAACTTTAATAAGATGTTGCATAAAAACATGTTAAAACACTTTTTGAAAAACATTTTTTTATATTAATCCTTGAATTCAAGCTCATCAGAGATCATTGTTTGTGAAGGGAGTTAACTGTGTCAGAAATTGAGGCATTACATTTATATTCATAAGAGGGATGTCCCAAATAACACCCTAGACACCCTAGACAAATTTTGAAAATTATCAAGTTGTTGAAGTCCTTTTGCTTTAAAACCTTAATTTTCAGAAACTTAATTATGTTATTAAGAATTATATTTTGTATCAAAATTGAGTATTTTGTTAGTCTTTTATTACTGCAGATTGTTGATACATTTATTTTGGCATTATTTTACTATGTTAATACACACATATACATTTATTTCATTAAAATTAATATAAATGAAAGTAAGCATTCTACAGTGTTCACTTTTAACAGAAGCTAGTCCTGAATATGTCAAAACTGATTACTTTGGCTGTTTTATCTAAGTAAAACTTAAATTCCAATTAAAAGCTACAGGTACAATATAGCATCCAATAAGTACAGGCATTATGCTCTTGACAACAGAAACATATATAAGCAATATTTTCAATTGCTTACAAGCTTATCTGCTAGTTTTTGTGTGGATGGAAGATGAAAACAGTGCAAATGCATGCAAATATAATGCCACAAAGATCTTGACATGGTCATTTAAAACACTTTTGTTGACAATAATCAAAGTTTGACCGTTATAATTGTTAAAATTTGAGTAAGAAACAAGCTTATCTGCAGTTTGCATTGCATTATTTATAATAACATACACAAATGAATGATATGTGTAGTAATACTGTATTTATATAATAAATGAACATGCAAAGAAATACCATGCTAAACAGTTTCACTGACATTTGTCACGTTGGTATCAATATTAATATTGGCATGTCCCATATTGCTGTTACATCTCTTTGGAGTATGAAGAAAAATTTAATACATATTTTAAGAGTTATGTCTTGCTCTCCCTCATAAGATTAGAGTTAAGTCTCTTAATAGCAACAATGAAGTTTCTTCCCTCATAAGAATAAAATAGAGTAATTTCCCTTATAAAATAATATATATAAAAAATATACAAATAAAACAGTTACATTCCTTGTACAGGAAAAAGTCAGAGTTACCTTAAATAAGAATTAAGAAGCTACTTCCCTCAGAAAATCGATACAGAGTTACCTCTTTGATAGGAAAAACTCATAGTAACTTCACTTTTAATTACTTAACAGCACTGAGTTCGGTTAAGGCTAGAATTATCCAAAATGTTTGTTTCCCAGTTGCATCGCAGTGCATACGCAGCAAAACAGGGAACTTAATTGCCAATATGAGCTGCAAACACTTTTACTGAACTCAGAGCTTAAGAACAAAACAGAGTTGCTACCTTTTTTCAGAACAATTTAAAATTGAATCTCTTGGAAGAATAAACAGTGTTACTTTTTATATCAGAATATAACAGAGTGACTTTATTTATAAGTAAAAAAAGGGAGTTACTTCCCTGAAAAGAATAAACCAGATTTATTTCCTTTATAAGAATATAACAAGCTGTTTCCCCTTGTTTGCAGATGCCTCGTGACTTTGTGAAGGTTGCTTTGCTGCTGGCGGTTGCATCCATTCCTTTTGTCGGAAATGGCATTTTTGTCATAGGGTACAGATATTTCATTTGCATTAAAACTTAAATAGATTGGATTCTTTTACTTAATTTTTATGGGATGTAGAATGCTTCAAATTGGAAATTGTTCATGTGTAGTTTATTTATCTAGAGTAACGCAAGATTTTAATACAATCAGCAACAAACATAATGTTCATGAACTTGTTTGGAAAAATATACATTTTTTAATTCATCATTGAGAAGAATCGGATTTTTTGCCAAGATGCTAAAAATGTGAAAACATCAGACAATTTATTGTACTTCCCAGAAATCAATTTTCATAGTTTGTTTGAATTATAACACAGATACTGGTTCCCACATGTGTTTTTCACCCATCACCTGTGGAATGAGAACCAGAAACAGGAATTTGGTCAGATAAATCTCAAACACCGCATCAACCATTACCATCAGGTAATATAGTACAGTGATAAATTATAGATTTTATGTTTTGTCCCACTTAACTTGGTTAAAAATGTGCTATGCCATTACTCATGAATGTGATATACATCAGAACATTAATATTTTGGTAGATTATAAGTTGGTATTAATCAGAGTTAGGATTTTTGATGGTACCTCAGACTTCCCGAAAGTTTAAAAAAAGTGGCAGACATTCGGTCTGACAGACTTTTATGAAAATCTGTCAGACCGAAACAAGAGGAACAAAAACGAAGTAATAACATTGCTTTATTCATCAATAGCAGCATACTTCTAAATAAAGGCTTTATTGTATGTATGAAAATCATCAGTCTGTCAAAATTCAAAAGTTCATCTGGTTATTCAAAACACTCCTCATCAATATCAGGGTTAAAGTCCTGTTTGTCAGGAAGAGTGTTAAATCTCCATTTCAAGTGCCTGATGTAAGAACTTTCAAGCACAGAATCCTGTATTATCTCAGTATCAGACACAGGTGAAAATTCTGAGGCAAGGTCTTCTCTGCTCAAAAACAGTAGAGACTTTTTCAGTGTTGGACAGGGTGACAACCTCCTGTGATGCCAATGGTTCTGGTGTAGTCTAGTCAATTATATGGGCAGGCACATCTACTGATGTTTTAGACTCTGCCTAAAAGTACAAAATTTATCATGGGATGTACAAATTAACTTTTATCAACATGTTTTTTTCCACAAATAAAATGCCTTTCACAACATGCCAAATATTATATTACTGTGGTGAATTTAGATTACACTTTGATAGCTTATATTATGAAATTGTTTTTTTTTGTACAGAATAAATTTATTAAGGTAGAGCTATCTTTTAAAGATAAAGAAGTAACAATTGCCTAACAGCAATGTGTCCATAGCCTTCTGTGGATGGAATGTTATATTTCTGGAGGTTTGAGTTTCACGGTCATCATCGCAGGTTATTTATTACTTGTTTTTCTTTGTCAATAACAAGTCATTTCCTATTTCTTCGCAATTTCACAAAAGAATTCTTAACATTTCGTTTTATACTCATTTTCCTTTCATCTAGCATGGGCACTGTGCAGAAAGCGCGATGAAAACACATGTAATGTTTTTCTAAGGCGCTCATGCTAAAACCCGGTTACCGGGATTTTATGCTAAAACCTGGTCCCCAGAAATAAAAAATAGCCGGACAGTCGGACCGATTTTTGTTCAGAAATCGTCGGACCTGATCAAAATTTGCTGGTCATGTACGTCGGACCGACGGCTTTCGGGAAGTCTGGTACACCTGTTTTAGTTAAAAACAGCTCCTAGGATTTTTGATGGTCTTGGACCCCTGTTTTAGTTAAAAACTGTTTCTAGGATTCTTGAAAGAATGGGACCCCTGTTTTAGTAGGAAACTGCTCCTAGGATTCTTGATGAAATGGGACCCCTGTTTTAGTTAATAACTGTTCCTAGTATTCTTGATAGAATGGGACCCCTTTTTTAGTTAGAAACTGATCCTAGGGTTCTTGATAGAATGGGATCCCTGTTTTAGTTAGAAATTGCACCTAGGATTCTTGAAAGAATGGGACCCCTGTTTTAGTGAGAAACTGCTCCTAGGATTCTTGAAAGAATGGGACCCCTGTTATAGTTAGAAACTGATCCTAGGTTTCTTGATAGAATGGGATCCCTGTTTTAGTTAGAAACTGTTTCTAGAATTCTTGATTGAATGGACTTACTGTTTTAGTAAGAAACTGCTCCTAGGATTCTTGATGGAATGGGACCCATGTTTTAGTTAGAGACTGCTCCTAGGAATCGTTATGGAATAGGACCATTGTTTTATATTGAAACTGCTCCTAGAATCCTTGATGGAACGAGACTCCCTGCTTTAGTTAGAAACTGCCATGGTATTGTTAATGGGATGGGACCCCCGTTTTAGTAAGAGACTGCTGCTAGGAATCTGTATGTTATGGGACCCCTGTTTTAGCTAAAACTGCTCCTAAGATTTTTTCATGGAATAGTTTGATTACTGTTAAAGATATAGTTATTATCATGCTGTTTATTTTTAGGTGTTACGAGAAATTGACCACATTGCATACAGGAATACAGAGGGAGCAATCCGAGACTCAATCATGACCATTTTGGATAAGGTTTGTCTTATCTCTAGTTAATAATATTCTAGAAAAAGAGATATACTAATAAAAGGCATATTGGTCCCTATTACATTTGCATATCTTGGATGTTCACTACATTTCTTTTATTATAGCTTTCTTTTTTGCATATATTGTTTTCACTGCTGTTAGTTTTGCCTACATAGACTATGGTTCTATTTGATTTACAAAAGTAATGTAGCCGTGTACCAGGTTGAAAAAAGACTTTATTCATATGAAGCAATTTTCAATCACTTTTTTATACCTTTTTTTAGCATTTTAATGAAACAAATTATTTAGTTTTATTTTGGTGTTTGGATCCAAATGTGTTTCACTCATTAAATAAAACATTATTTGTGCAACTTGTTATTATATGCTCCCTTTCACCAAAGTTTAACAAATATCCTCTACTTATGTTTAGATGAAACAATTAGCCCTTAATGTCTTTTATTGTCAGAGTCATCAGTTCATCAGACCTACTTCCCGTAAAAATTGTAGCAAGCTCTGTTTGTATTGTAAGATTGAGTTAATTTGGAACACAGTATTATAGCAATGATCAAGATTCACATTTGTCCAAAGGTAAAAAGTAGTCGATGCGTTTCCTTGCTAGTAGAACGTTTCAAAATTCCTATAACTTATAGAGAGCTTGTACAATTTCTTTACTAAATAATATGGAAATTCGGGCTAGTGCTCAAAAATCTTGAATACCTTTTGATTGAATTGCATGTATTTCAGATAGAGCATTCAGGTCACCCTTCACCAGAAGAGCTGTTGTCAGTGAGGGAACAATTTCAGTCAGCTCCCTTCTCCTTAGAATACCTTTCCACTCGCTACTCAGTAAGTTAGTGAAAAAAGTTCAATTTGTATAGTGTGAAAGCATGTAGTAAACATCTCTTTTCAGAAGCCATGCCTTTAAAATTTCGCAAACTTCCCAAACAACCCTAGTACGATTTTTGTCTAGCTAAATGGCACCTGAGTATATATATATTTAATATAGGCCAATCATGGCCATCTGATTTGGATGACAAGTTTAACAAAATATACTTCAGGAAATATGATAGAGAATTTATAAACAAACCACTTTATTATGAGAAGTCTTTTGACATATTTTAAGCATTAAATCAATTTTAACCATAATATAGTGTTAAGAATGTGAAATCTTCTATTTCAGAGACTTTTATCAAAAGTTAACAGTTTGCGTAAATCACGGGAGAAACTTGAACAAGATTGTCTGATAACATTACATATAGATCGCGCTATGGTAAAGGAGGGAATAGATGACATGCAGGATACAGAAATGTGCAGGGTATGTGGTTTAATCACTATTGAAATAAGAACAGCAGTGGCTGATCACATGACAAATAGATTAGCCATCTTGAAAGGGACCGCTGGATGAAACAATTGCAAGAAAAAGGGATAATTGTCAAAAACGTACATAAAATTCATATCATTCATATCGTTGTGTACCACGCATAGAAACAGTCTTATTGATGTATCACTTCGCTTGCAACACATGTATTTAATGCAGTTTTTGCGTATTTTCACAATTTGAAATAAACTGTGTTAAAATCCAATTAATTTAAAAATAGCGACCATATATTCATCTGTACTAATCACTTGACTTTCATGTGCTAAATAATCACGCTATAATCTGGTTTGCATGTTTCATGTTTTTTCCATATCACAATCATGCTGTATTTTAAATATTATGATTTTAATTCGAACTAATTTTAAGTCCTGGTTATATTATCATTTTTATTATTGTTATTATTATACTAGTGTTTTATATATACAGGCATGTCTTAAACGAGGGTTAAATCCATATGGTCTTTCAAGAGAGGAACGGATCAAATTTCTGCAGGCATGGACAACTATATCACAAAATCTTGATGGTATGAATACGCCTTTATTTTTTGTACCTCCATACTGAGTATATGAATATTTTGGGGATTATGGTATGCAACCATTAAAAAGTTTAGAGAAGAATTGCCAAAGAGCCTTTATCGAAAACCAATTTTGAACATGTATTCCTTTACCACATTCAATGGTAGCCCTTGTTATTGTCTGAAATCATATGTTTTCATTTTTAGCTCGTCTGTTTTTGGTATAGCAAGGCCAATAATTCGGTATTTAATAATTGTTGATTTATGCCCCTTTTTGTCCTAAAAAGCATTTGAAATAAAACCATTTTTAAACTTGCTTGCTGGTATATCATTTAATAATGAGGCCCAGCATACATATATGCTCAAATGATTGGTCATAAGGAAGTTATAAAAGGTAAGGAAAAGACTTCGTTCATTGAAATTCAACTCAAACACAAGTGAAGTGATTCGTATTTCTTAGAGAAAGGGATGTCATTACCTTTTTACCAGTCCAGTTTTTCTCACATATGAGGTGCAAATAAGTTTTCATGGTATGCAAATAAATGTTTATTTTTTTCAGAAAAGTGTCTGTCATTTCTTTTTCATTGTCCAGTATTTCTTGCGAAAATTGATGCACACAAACTCTCATTACACAAACTTTTTGTTTAATATTTTTCAGAGAAGGGTTGTCGTTACCTTTTCATTATCAATTATTTTGTTTATTATTTTTTCCAGAAAAGGGGCTGTCGTTACTTCTACATTGTCCAGTATTTCTCACATACAACGCACCGACCAACATTAACCTTATGAAAGGGAAACGGTACAAATGGCGGAGAATTAGTCCAGTGTGATGTGATATGTACAATAGATATGCACTTAAACTCTTCCATTTGAAGTGCTACACCTGTGGAAAATATTCAGATGTTTTTGAGGTTGTAGTGTTCTGACATGAATAAATGTTTTTAAGGTACAGACAGAAAAGTAGCAATTCATAGACTAGTCTTGTATGTTTGTTTTATAAGCAATGTGTGTACTAAAATTGTATTCCATTTTCATTGCAACTAGCCTTTAAAAGATGTTAATATTAACTTCTTAAATTTTAAGTCAAATCCAATAGCTTGATATTGGAAAATTAAATTGTACATGTTATGTATGTTTTTGTTTATAAAAATAGATGGAATAGGTTTTAAAATTAGATGTTTATTTTTTATATTGAGAACAATGGTAACACACACATCTGATGTTACATATATGTTAGTTTTTAGCTCGACTATTCGAAGAATATGGAGAGCTATACTACTCACCTTAGCGTCGCTTTGGCGTCACACCTTGGTTAAGGTTTCGCTTGCAAGCACACATAGGTTAATATCTCATCAACTACTTATTGCATTTAGACTTGATACAATGCTACTCAACCATCCAGCCTACTTAATTAACCAAGTGAAATAACTCTAGTTTGCATTTAATGCAAATAATTGCCCTTTATTATTCGACTTAGAAATTCTGGTTCAGGTTTTGTTTGCAAGCACACATAGGCTAATATCTCAGCAACTACTTGAAGTATTGCATTTAGACTTGATACAGTGGTACTCAACCATCCAACCTACTTAATTAACCAAGTGAGATAACTCTAGTTTGCATTAAATTCAAATAATGGCCCCTTTTTATTCGACATAGAAATTCTGGTTAAGGTTTTGCATGTAACCACTTTTAAGTCAATACCTCAGCAAATACATCATGTATTCCATTGAAACTTTACACACAGGCTCCCAACCATTTAACCTTCTTTTTTTAATCAAGTAAGATAACTCTATCTTTCATATTATATAATTTTTGCCCCTTTGTTATGCGACTTAGAAATTCTGGTTAAGGCCTTGCATGTTAGCACACGTAGGATAATATCTCAGCAACTACTTGATGTATTGCATTGAGACTTTATACAATGGTATTCAACCACCCAACCTAATTGAATAATCAAGTTAGATAACTGTGTTTTGCAAATTATGGCCCTTTATTATTACACTTAAAAAATCTTGTTAAAATTTTGCATGTAACCACATTTATGTTAATATCACCGCACATCACGTATTGCATTGAAATCTAATCTTAAAGTGATCCATGCATGTTTCGCCAAAACTTTTCAATCCTTACACTGAAAAGCGGCGGAATAGTCGAGCGCGCTGTCTCTGTGACAGCTCTTGTTATTCTACAAATTGTTTCATTTTAACAACTTCTTTCATTATGCTGATATTGTCAACTTTGTTGTTAATTCACGTGACACTGAAACACCCTGGTATAAATATGAATATGATTTAAACCAGATGAATCAGTCCAGGACGTCATATGGCGTATTTCTCTTTTTTGAATTGTGTGCCCTTGAACATTTTTACATTTTGTTCTGTTCTTTGTTGTGTTTGTTACTGCCTGTTGCGTATTGATAATTAAAACCGCCTTAAAAAGGTGATTTATTTTACACGTTTGTTTTTAATATTCGAATCAACATCCATATCATCACCTTGGATAAAAGCTGCAAGACACTGTACATTTATTGTTTTGAATCATTTTAACGTTTTGTTATGTTTTAGCCTCATTTGTTTTTCGCGGAACAAAAAAATGAGGTATTATCGACGTTGGCGTACGTGAACTTCAACCATCATAATAACTCGACAAACGTTCCAGATATTCAAATTGAACTAGATGCACATGTTGAGAGGGACAATACCCACAGCGAAGCAAGACCCATACATCTGTCTTTAATTACGATCGACTAATGACCCTGTAAATGTTTTTTCTGAAAAACAACAACAATAGCAACAACAGCCGAGTTCTCTGGTGTATTTTAGCTCGACTATTCGAAGAATAAGGAGAGCTATACAACTCACGCAAGCGTCGGCGTCGGCGTCAACCCTTGGTTAAGGTTTTGCGTGCAAGCACACATAGGTTAATATCTCAGCAACTACTTGAGGTATTGCATTGAGATTTTATACAATGGTACTCAACCATCCAACCTACTTAATTAACCAAGTTTGATAACTCTACTTTGCAGTTAATGCCAATAATAGGCCTTTATTATTTGACTTAGAAATTCTGGTTAAGGTTTTGCGTGCAAACACACATAGGTTGATATCTCAGCAACTACTTGAGGTATTGCATTGAGACTTTATACAGTGGTACTCAACCATCCAACCTACTTAACTGACCAAGTTTTATAACTCTACTTTGCAGTTAATGCCAATAATAGGCCTTTATTATTTGACTTAGAAATTCTGGTTAAGGTTTTGCGTGCAAGCACACATAGGTTAATATCTCAGCAACTACTTAAGGTATTGCATTGAGACTTGATACAATGGTACTCAACCATCCAACCTACTCAATTAATCAAGTAAGATAACTCTAGTTTGCATTTAATGCCAATAATATGCCTTTATTATTTGACTTAGAAGTTCTGGTTAAGGTTTTGCGTGCAAGCACACATAGGTTAATATCTCAGCAACTACTTGTGGTATTGCATTGAGACTTGCTACAATGGTACTCAACCATCCAACCTACTTAATTTACCAAGTTAGATAACTCTAGTTTGCATTTAATGCAAATAATAGGCCTTTATTATTCGACTCAGAAATTCTGGTTAAGGTTTTGCATGTAAGCACACATAGGTTAATATCTCAGCAACTACTGGATGAATTGCATTGAGACTTTAAAAAATGGTACTTAACTATCCAATCTACTTAAATAACCAAGTAAGATAACTCTAGTTCGCATTAAATTCAAATAATGGCCCCTTTTTTATTCAACATAGAAATTTTGATAAGGTTTTGCATGTAACCACTTTTAAGTCAATGCTTCAGCAATACATCATGTATTTAATTGAAACTTAACACACAGGTTCCCAACCATTTAACCTTCTTATTTAATCAAGTAAAATAACTCATTTTTGCCCCTTTATTATGCGACTTAGAAATTCTGGTTAAGGTCTTGCATGTTAGCACACGTAGGATAATATCTCAGCAACTACTTGATGTATTGCATTGAGACTTTATACAATGGTATTCAACCACCCAACCTAATTGAATAATCAAGTTAGATAACTGTGTTTTGCAAATAATGGCCCTTTATTATTACACTTAAAAACTCTTGTTAAAATTTTGCATGTAACCACATTTATGTTAATATCTCCGCACATCACGTATTGCATTGAAATCTAATCTTAAAGTGATCCATGCATGTTTCGCCAAAACGTTTCAATCCTTACACTGAAAAGCGGCGGAATAGTCGAGCGGGCTGTCTCTGTGACAACTCTTGTTTGTATTCAAGTGGACATTAAATGACATCCTTATCTGAAAATATTTATGTAGTTAACGGTTACATTTGTTATTGTTTCACTTGAACGTAATTGAAAGGAAATATGGTTTGACGAAATAAACAATTATAGAAGACAAAGATAATGAATATCACTTGATCAAAATTGATGAAGTCCATATGTCAAAAAGGCACATTTCCAATTTAGGTGGAATTTTTGGCGTAAAAAGCATGAATTTGCAAACTAGACGCACACTTACATCACCGGGAAACGCATAACTTAATTTTAACCTATCGTCGGCGGTGCTCGAGTAGGACGTAAAGCTTGTGTGAGGAAGGCCCATTCCAAAAAGGCGCAGTCTGTTTTGTTTTTTTGCAAATGATAAAGCAATTATTTTAATGTAACTTTTATTAGGTTTATTTATTGCATATGCACCTCAATGAAATTAAATTTATATCTATGGTTGATGAACAATTGCACTGATACAGCCATTCCTTTAATGAACGGCCTTTCAGCAATTTCATATATGTTTCGATGAACGCAACATCTTCGGATATGTTCGGATCGCGAATCATCGAGTAATAATATACATTGAAAATTGTTTCGCTTATTATTGTTTGTATTGTTTTTGCAGGCTACGAAATTGTTTTTCAAAATGTTGAAAAGCGTTAATTCATGATCTGTTAAATGTATTGTTATCAACTATATAATTATTATTTTTTCCGCGTTATTATGGCAAAATACCGGCTACGGTAGGGTCGTACTATTCACAGAATGTGTGAGAAAGAATTATTGTAAGGTTTTCTTAAATGTAATGAAGTATTTTTAACAATTCTGGAAAAAAATAATGATATATGTAATGAAACAATGTGTAGAAAATATCATTTGAATTGACTCCACACTATGTTACCAAATCAACTGCGTTCATACCTAAGGCCATCATTAAAAAAAATGTTGATTTGCGGTGCTCTTACCCACATTTTTTGGGGTGGGTAGGTAGGTAGGGATTTTTTTTTAAATATTTTTTTTACAGACGACAAAGGCAAATCTATATCACCCTCAGTCTGATGTTAGGGGCATGCATATTTTAGATAACATCACTGAGAATTCAACGACAGAATCATTTTATTATTTTTCAGATACATGGATACACTTTAATTCTTTCTAGGAAGTCTTTTAATAATGGGTCTCCTAGAGTCCTTGCAGGGTTTGCAGATTGGCAGTACAACACGGTTGGTCTGTAGAGCATCAAAGCACCAAATGCGAAATTGGCCCAAAGAAACGAAATGGGACCAAAACAAAAATAATTTTAAAATAACAAACAAAACGGCAGCAGCAGCCATTAAAAAGAATGGGTCGTGGCTAATTTCGGTGAGTCGGTCGGAGCACCGCAAACTAACATTTTTTTAATGATGGCCTAATAATAATGCCATCAATTCATTCGTTAAATTAACATAAAGCTATTTTTTATACGTAGCAATTATTTTTGCCCTTAAACATTGATTGTATTATTAGTAACAAAATCGCCCAAAAAGCATATAGGAATGCATTTATTTTTTTAATTTGTTTGAAGAACTATCAAATTATTAAATAAATAGCACATAATATCTATCAGTGTTGATCTCCTTTCACACATTAAGTAGGTCATATAAAAACAAGAGGCAATCTGACTGAAAACAATGTATAAAATATGAAATCCTTTTTGATATTTTTAACCTACAACTATATATCTTTTATATAACAAATCAAATGTTAGCTTGTCATCAGTATGTCTTAGTGAAAACATTCTTTTTATGCTACTGACACATAAACCTGGTCATGAAAAAAATCAAAATTTAAAATATACAGTAGGTCATCGTGATGCAAATCATCTAATGGTTCTTCTTCATGATAAATAATGGACAGGAAATGAAATCCGTGACTGAACATGCTCAGATCCAGAACTATTTTCTTATGTAAGATTTATCAAAGTTTTCTTCCATATCTAGACAGACCATATATAGACAGAGTTTACTGTGCGTGTGCCGAGGGAGATTGACAAATGTCCCACAAAGAACACAGTTTTAATGCAAATAAACCTAATGTCATAAAACCCAAACGGACACTCACATGCGAGGTTTCCAGAATGCAGATACAGTTCCCTGAACCAAAAATATTTTAACTTGACGGATAGTCACAGGCGCATGCGCATCCCCCCCTAAAATTACCCACAATTGTTCATGTTAACGCAGTAGAAAATTACATATATCATCACAGAAAACCTCATTCAGAATAAATTTATCCTGAAAATTATACTTAAGGGAGGACACCCCTTTCATGTACCTCAAATCCTTAATCGACATATGAATGTTATAGTTTCCAACCGGTTAAAAACGTAATATGCTATTATTGGAACGTATGAAAGATCGTTTATACATTAATGTTTACTCATATTGCATAATTAGTGGATTTCCTTTCCATATAGATTTTTTTATACACGTATCGTTGTCCGTTACGTTGTGAGAAAACAGAAACTCTGTTTTTGTCCGCATCGTTATTATAAGAATCGACGATCACGTTATGCATTCCCCAATCATGTGTGCGATGATCAAGGTATACATGTTTGTGATTTAATGAAAAATCCACACTCACTATGGTTAGTATAAAAGTTATTATGCCTTTTGTAATAAATAGTTTTGAACGTGTCTTGAACAAATTGCAATTGCAATACTGTACATCAAAATGTATCACACCGCTAGTGGATCATGTAGTGTAGAGGTGGACTTTTTATTTTCGCTACACCGTTTGCGTATCTTTGCGTCGCAAATACGAAATGGCAGAATTCAGCCACCATAGATTGTTACCATCAAATTAAAAAGTACTTTAAATGATTAAAAAGTATCCGCAATCCATTTCAGTCTATTAAAAGTACTTTTGTCTGTCCCCATTAACTCTCAGGCCTAAAGAGATCTGAACAGATTATCTCTATCCATGTGGGAACGTTAAGAAACCAATTTAAGGCCCTCCATAAATTTAGTTTCTCTAGTTTATATTCCAAATATACGTGGACACTGAACTCCGTCAATGAAAAGAGTGTTATTTGTTTATGCAGTTTCTTTTAACCAATACCATGATTCAAATCATTTTACCAACTATAATGAGCAGACGTCATGAACTTGACGAATTATAAATTTAAGTATCTTTTGTTTGGCCGTCTAACATTTTTAAGTAAAAAGATAAATGATCATAGTTTAAAAACCGCCCAGAGCAAAAAAAGCATTTAATGGATGTACACTGCCTTTGGAACACCGTTTGTACTTATAAACGTTAATTTCATTTATGTAAGACCCATTGGTTGCTTATGACCTGATATGTCTGAGAAACACAGCTTGTACTTTATTACGTTGATTATATTTATGTAATAGGCATTCGATTTGGTTGAATATAACCTGATATGTCTTATGAACACCGTTTGAACTTTAATAAGTTGATTATATTTATGTAAAAATCAGTCAATTTGGTTGAATATGACTTTACATATCTTAGAAACACAGTTTGTACTTTAATAGGTTGATTATATTTATATAAGAAACAGTCAATTTGGTTGAATTTGAAATGATATGTCCTATGAACTACGTTTTTACTTTTATACGTTTATTATAAAAGTCTCTGAGAAACACCGTTCGTACTTTAAGAAGTTTATTACATTTATGTTAAAAACATTGGTTGAATATGACAATCTTACTACCAAGTTTGAGGTTTCTGGCCCAAGCTTTCTTTAAATGTTGAAGGTAAACCGAATTTCATCTAAAGATCTCCAAGACCAAGACTTTTGAGTCGCTGACCTCAAAATAGTGTTCACAGCAAGGTCATCTCCAACCTAGCTATGAAGTTTAATCACTTCGACAAACCTGTTTTCAATAATGTTTTGAGAGTGCTCAGTCCGTTTTGTGAAAAGGATTGTCGAAGTGTTTTAAGAAACTTAATTCTCACTCAAACTCTGGTAAAAGACCGAAGGCGGGGCTCCGTAAGTGGCGCAGACTTCGTTATGTTTAATTTAAAATAATGAAGAAAAAGTGCAGTTATCTTTTTAAAGCCTGCACTCGAACATAGTATTTATGACGCAATTAGTCACGTGGTGTATACACACACTGATAGTAGAAAATCCAATAAGTTCAAAAACTTCAATTTTATTAAAATCATCAATTTTTCCATTACAAGAACACCGTCATCTATCGTCCTCCGGGAACACCGGGACCGCCGGGTCCATCAAAGCGGCACGAGCATCTGCCGTCCACGCAATGCAATTCGCGATGACAGCCGTGGTCAGGGACGTGAGCGCAGTCTGCTAGCGTGGTACAAGCGTGACTTTCTGGAATAGATTGATTTAATTAAGTACCGAAACATAATATATATTACTACTCAAAAATAGCGTTGATTATGAAAACCATACACTGTAAGAGTTATTGGAGCGAAAAATAAAATTGTCATTCGGAATATTGAAACTATTAAACATCCATGATTCTGTTTTCGTTTTATATTGTGGCGGTCGATTGAACAAAATATCAAGGGCCATTACAAGTTCAATAAATAAAACAAGAGCGCAGCGGAGTGAACAAGGTCGCTCGTCTTTTCCATTTTCAGTCGAAACAGGCGATATAAATGAACAGTCATAATTTTGGGCCTTGCTTATTACCCCTCGCAAAATGTATACCAAATTTTATTTAAATATCATATACGATTTAGAATAACAGCCGTGGCTAAATACTTTGCACAACTACGCCATCGGCGCTGATGCCGCCGACAACAGTGACAACTTTAAAAAATAAAATTGTCTTGGATTGACCCTGTCTTTGCGTAAAGCTCTGGATACCAGTGTTATAAGAATGCTGACAAAAGAGCAGACCGCACTTTTTATATTTACGTTCCAAAAAACGATGTTTTATGGCTAAAAGCGTTACTAACGCTGTTAGAAAAATAAAAGTTTCAGTAGTTTACCAAACAATTGAGATCTGATCTATTCTGAGTTATCTGTTTTGGCTAAATGGAAGGTATTGATGCCAAAAATAGCTGAGACCAAAACGATAAAAATGGTACCACCTTTTAATATAATATATTTTTAGTAGCGTTATACAGGTGTTATTCACCATAATCCATGCAGAAGTAATATTATGGTTAATGAATATGAATTTCACATAGAACTTATCTCAATGTAAATATAAACAGTGTACTAACACATCTTTGTATACTAATATATATATATATATAATTTTATATAATAAGACAAATATTTTTAGGCTTTACACCCATTACGAAAAAAATAATTACTATTTAAATACGGTAAGGTCTTACGGGAAGAGCAGGTGCACTGTCCAGCATTACAGTCCAATGTCCAGCCGCCATTGTGACAGGTCACGTGACTACAGTCTGCCGGGCCTTGACAATCCTCCCCATAAGCCAGGGCTGCAGAGCATTTAATGTAAGATCAAATAAAACAAACAACTTGTCATTACAGTGGAAGATAAAAGTATTTACCTCTATTGAGCATTTACAATCAAGATCGAGACATATGCACCACATTGTATAAAACCGGTTAACTTTTTGGTTCGCCAAAATGTTTAATAATTGGTCAATATTTATTAAATAACTACAATTAAACAATCAAATCATTTATATGTTCAAACTGGTAAAACGATAACCTGCGGGCAACGTTTCAAAGTTTTACACAATTGTGTGCTGAATCCGTAAGTATTCCAAACAGTCATGTTGATCGTATTTTTATGAACAAACGGCGTTCTAAGAAATTTATAGGGACGGTATTTTTGGGAAAACGTTTTGCGATATTTATCAGCGTATACCGCTATATCACACCCCCAACATAAAAGACGCAACGCTATTGGTCAAGGACTGGTCATGCGGTGACCCCATATAACTCCATTTTGGGTCACTGAATTATATCTTATCCAAATGGCGTATATTTTTCGATTCCGTTAGAGAAATGAAACATTTCGCAAAAATTGATCATTGTAAACATGCTTTCGACGTGATATTTACGTTTGGGTGTTATATAGCGACCCGATATTGGATATACGGGGCGCACGAAACCATATTCAAGTTCAATCTTAGCTCTTATTTTATTTTTGACCCGTATATCCCATACCGCGTCAATTTTTAAACCGGTAGATTGTGATATCGTTTGAACATAAAACTTTGTTATTTAATGTTATTAAAGATTTTCACATAAACATCATCATTATTTCGCTTTCCGTTTAAATTACTTTGCAATTTGATAACATTTTTTTTAAATAAAAAATCATTTATTCGTCATGATTGAATTTGCATCTTCGTATAGAGACACGTTTGTCTAAACTGATACTTTAAAACGCTTATGTTATTCAAAAGCTTTACTGCACTCATTTTCTTTAAACATAACCATTTTTATTAATTCGTTACGAGCAACACACCTTTCATATATAACAAACGAATGGTTCGCTAAGTATTTGTATCTCAATAACTTGAAAATAAGATTAAAATTAAAATAAAAACAGCTTGATACCTTTTAAATTTTCTCATCCCTAAAACATTTAATATATCCCATGATTGCTGAAAATACATAAAACTCGTTTTAAAAATGATCTCAGCCAAGATTAATCAAGACATTTGTTAACTGTTGAAAATTGACCAAGTTGTTCCGATTGATCGATGCGTATCTCTTCTGTTTCATATCGGCGATAACATTTCAAGCGCTGCATGGCTCTTTGAAATAGGCTTTATGTATTCAAAAATGATTAGTTTTAAGTGTTTATACCGTAAACGAAATACTACTTACCCAGACAGGCCAACACAACAGCGCAAGATAGAACAATCCTCATGGTTACGGTGGTTAGCTTGCTTCAACTTACAAAGTTTGGAAACTGTGGTGGTTGTGTCGATTTGCGCTCAGTTTATATAAGATGGTTTATCGCAACGCGTGTTAAGGTTTCACGAAAAGGTGATTACGAATAACCTATATGACGATGAGTCTAAAAGAGGAATATGGAACGTCATGTTGGTAAGTGCAAGTGCTGATATGAGGAACATATGTGTGGGTTTCTTGTCCGCTCCAGTATGAACCGTGGGTTCGAGCCCCACTAAAACCAACATACTTCTTTATGCTATAACTGTACATTTGTTTTGCAATTTCGATATCGTAGAGATATATAATGATAAAATAAATGTTTTCAGATGCATTACCGGGAAAACTAATTTTGGTCCAAAAACATGAGCGAGTCACGTTAATAAAAATGGCTAAATAAATATATAGTTGTCATATGTATATAAATGTAAAGTTATACTGATTGCCGGACCTCATGGCAGTACACTAAAATGTTTGTGAGAATAAACCATTTATTCTAATTAAATTAAATATGATTCAGCCACTTGGAGGGCCACATCAGTTGGACGCATTTTATGCTGCTAAATATACTATTGCGTTAAAAGAATATATTAAAAATAATTGACACGCCCTTATCATCTACATAATGACCCAGACATAAGGGCCGCATGTGAAATCTTTCAACATAGCATAGTTCAAAATGAGTGACATTAGGATGTTCACATGTCACATGTACACTCCTTTCGTCTCGGTCCTTTATAGTAAGATTACACACATTTCGATGTACTTATAATTGTCTTGGTCTCAAGAAATTTATGCAAATGATTATTATTTAAGCAGGAAATATGATTATATTTATGTATTGTATATTTAATTCAAGATCTTTGTATGTATGCTTAATGTCACATATTGTATACATCCCTTTTAAACCCCTTTTGATCTCCTTTGTAGCAAAAGCGCTATCCTTTGGTGTAATGCAGGTCATAATGACAGCTTAGATTTTGAATTCTAAAAGTCATTTTTGTGGCTGTTTCTTTTCAAAATATTTCATTATCTATTTATTGATTACTTGCATCATGTATTCTATTGAGTGGTACTAAACCGGTTTGACGTATCATATTTATTTTTTGTTGGCATATGTAATTTATGATATAACTCCGTCTTTTGGATTTGCTAGTACTGTGAAATGTCTCAAGATATCTTTAAAACAATAATGATGGTTGTCGAGATGTGCACTCATGAGCCCAATCACTCCTTCATTGACAAAGAGCGAACTAAAGATCAAAACGTCAACATCAAAACATATGATACGCTATCATGTCAACCATGTAATTAGAACTGCCAAAGTAACGGAACTTGAATAACCTTCCAGGTGACTTGCTTAAAGGCTGATACTCAACCAAGTCAACCATGTAATTAGAACTGCCAAGGTAACGCAAAATGAACATCATTCTAGTTATATCGATTTTGATATTTAAATACCGCAGGACTTTCATGTCGAGATATAATTGACTCAATAAACGATCTTAAATCCGGCAAAGCAACCGGATCGGACTCGGTAATAATTATGCTTGAAGGGAAACAACAAATGAAATGGCATTTTCGGTCCTTTATTATTACGGCTTACTGAACGTATCTCACTGCATAAAGGAGTGCGTTGTCTTTTTTTGTTTTATGTATACAATTTCAATACCTGCTGGAGTCCCTCAAAGTTCAAATCATTGGCCCGTATTTTTACTTGTCGATATTAATGAAATCGCTCGTACAGTAAATAAAATCACCCCTACGTCTTTTTTAGGTGATTCTACCATAAACTTCATTGTTGATCACCCCATGCTTGATGCTTAACAAATAAATTGTGACTTAGAAAGATGCATCTATCTTTTAACCAAGTAAAAACGAATCAATTATTACAAGGGCAGGAATGTAAGGCTCATCCGTGTTTCCTGGTTCATTGTTTGGGGTGAAACATGTCCTCGATTCGGTGAATGTTAACATTCTTATCATTGTTTTAAGAAGGACCTTGTGCACCGAATAGTATTAATTGTATGCTACGCTTGATTTCGATGAAAACCATGTCTGTTTTAAGATATCTTGTGAAATCAATGCACGATTGTGTTAGGCTTTCCGGCTCACTCAATGCACCATTTTCTTCAAATCTACGATTTTATACCGTTATCGTTTGTGCAAATGTCGTCAGATAATATCTGGTTTTGGTCAATAAAAAGGTGTTGTGATTGTTTTCCGAGTGCATATATCCAGTTTTGGAAATAAATCGACACATTTAGGAAAGTGCTTACTTGTTCATTTGGTACATTTTAAGAACCCAGGTTAATTCCAAATCTGGTAAATCTACGGCACACTAAAATAATGATTAAAAGTCGCCGATTGTTTTTCTTTATCCATGTATGTGTACTTTAACACATAAAAGAAGGGTCATTTTGATAAGCACATCAAAATGCTCTGCTAAAAGTAAAACAGCCTTATATATTTTGGCGCTTATATAGTCGAGAAATATGTATTTTTTTAAACCCATAAAATTTATATAGATTATATTCTATAATGTAAGGCCAATTTTGTCAGATCAGTCGGGGTCTATTTTTTTGTTTAGTGCTCTTATATAGTCGCCAAATATTTTGAACACGTAGGAGGAGTAATTTCGACAGCACATTTATAATCGAATGCTCTTCTTGAATTCGTTACGTTTTCCAAATTTTTTAAAAGGTCAATTTTGCGAAAATCTACAATTGCATTTTAAACGGGGATTTGCAGATACATTAAATGAATACGACGCGGTAAAGGGCGTAAAGCTTTGTGTTATGCTAATCGGTGGATCCTTTTCTTGTTAATTATGACACGATGAATTTGGATCTAAAGTTGGTTTTATCGTTAAGCGCCCAAGAGAGCTTTGTGCACTCATGCTGATAAAGGCAAGCGCTTGTATGACCCCCTTTTTTATTTGTTGTTTGAGAATGTCCCTTTTTGTGCAAAAGTTAGAAATAGTAAACCTTTGAACTATGTAAAGAATAAAATATACATTGTTTTAAAAATCCCTGAACTCAGCTTCTACCTTTGGGCAGCCAATTTTTCAAGTTGATTAACTACTGATGAGGCAATTGTGTAATAATTGATGAATGTTTGAATAAGTGTGAGGTTATGGACACACAAACTGGTTAAAGCAACCAGTAGACTCGTGTTTCAGCGAAGTCTTGTTTTTAGGACGGTTGAATGGCGTAACCAAGCATGTATCGATCAATTGTGGGCTGCCTGTCGTGTTTGTTTTATTTTTGTATGTGAACATTTGTGTCTATAGTTCATTGTCGTTTCGTTGCCCTGTGCATTTTCAATTTCCAACTACTAGTATTGTCCCTGTAGTTTTCATTATATCATTGGTTATACAATGATTTAAACCATGCTAGGATATATCAACAGATAAAATTATATAGACACATAGATACTATGAACCAACTATTTTTGACATCGTCGTTTTATCCCTGAAATACTTATTTCGAATTGATTGAAGGTGTATGAAAACGAACAATTTAGTACTATTTACCTGAAGTAAAAAAATACATAATATGTTGTTGTTTTTTTAAAATTTTATTGCAATCAAAATATATTTCATGTGTACAGATCAGCGTTATTTATCGGCCTCCTGGGCCCCCAGGGCCACCAAAGCCGCAGGCGCATCTGCCGTCAACGCAGTGCAAGTCGCGATGGCAACCATGGTCAGGAACGTGCTGGCAGTCCGCAGCGTCTTGACAACCGGCGGTCGCTGGAATAAAATTAAGTGACTAAATGTTAAGGTATCCAATTAAGAAATATAAAAATGTGAAATGTCACTTTTTTTTCTGTGTGCAGAAAAGCCCTAACTTTTGTACCGATTAAATAAAAAAGAAGTATTTTTGCTATAATTTACGTTCAGTTTAAATAAGGAACTAATTTACAAACCGACCGAACAATTAGACATTTTTGCTAAGAAGCTTTTAGATAACTAAATAAAACATAATTAAAAATATGGATGGCTCTTGGGCAGTTTGGACGTTATCGGTGTTATTCATATTTAAAGTTAACCATAACATCATTTAGTTTGATACATATATTGTTCTACATTTGATTATGTGTTAGAAGAACTTGGCTTTACTTTATATAACATTGGTTTATCCTGTGCATTAGCTAATGCTGCACTATAACGGTATTTACTTAACAATTCAACAGAATGTTTAAATGAAAAAATCTCAACATGGTCTTGAACAACGTTGATGACGTACAAGTATAATATAAGAACTAGTACAGACAACTTTAGAGCTCCTGACATAAAGTCGACCTCCAAGTCAGCTTGTTACAATTGAATGCCTTCGGCTTCTAGCCCGCTGGCAGGTCGGTCATTATAATGCAAGAAGGCCCTCAGTGGTATGTACTATTTCCTGAATGATTTTCGATCTGTAAGGCCTTACGGTGAGAGCAGGTGCACTGTCCGCCATTACAGGCCAATGTCCAGTCGTTGTCCTGGCAAGTCACGTGACTACATTCCGCCGTTGATTGACACACCTCCGCATACGCCAGGGCTGCAAACATATATTATAATGAAAGATAAAATTTAAAAACAAGAACAGTTACAGCAGTTACAGACAAGCTACTAAGCTCATGTAAGAGTTTTTACTATAAATTAAGATAACAGAACACTTGAGGCTCCCAAGGCTCAGATTTTTCGATCCGGACCGGAACACATAGTTGATTCATCTCTTGAATATTATGCAAAAAGCTACAGAAATAAGCTCAGTAGCAAAAAGTTTAAACATAAACCCGATTTAATGGCACTGGGTAAAAGCCAAAGACTCCACAAGCAGCACAGTGCATACATACTATATATATATATATATATATATATATATATATATATATATATATATATATATATATATATATATATATATATATATATATATATATATATATATATTAGGTATGTTTATCAAGGATTGTTACGTACCGCATTGAAAGGCCAGTAAAATGTAAATTTACTGGGAGTTTAAACCAGTTTAAGTGCAAACATCTCACTCTTATTACTTGAAAATAACCGTTTTTTGAAAATTGGCGTTGAAAATATTAGCAATTAGTACAACATATGACGTTCTTACAAAGGTCAGGATGTAAAGTCTTTTTGACTTAATGTTTACGGAAAGTAGTTCCCCGTAGTAAATGATTAGTTATGTATGATCATATTGATTGTACATTTTTCCGCACTCTGTTGAAATGCGTCTCACAAATGGCATTGGCCTGCTAGACTGATTTTTAAGCACGGTCATGTTCAACCGAAACACCCATCTGGTATGCAATTCATTTCAAGTCTCGATGAATCATCATGCTATTTAAATACATGAAAACGTTACATAGCCAAGAAGAAGAAGAATGAAAAAGGCATTATATTGAAAGACACAATCGTAAAAATGACATGTTATTGATATTTTAAATCAACTACAGATGTCTTACCAAAACAGGCCAACACAACAGCGCAAGACAGAACAATATTCATGGTAACCGTGGTTAGCTTTGATTTTCAAAGTATGAAAACTGTGGTAGTTTGATCAATCTGCGCTCGTTTATATACGAGTTCTTATCGCTACGCGTGGTAATTTCTCACGGAAAGTTAAATACGTATATCTGATGATAAGTGTGGAGGGGAAATATATTTCGCATCATGATCGCTTGACTGTATGGAATGGCTTCCAAATGAAAGACAAACGCGTTGGTTTACTGTTCAACACATGTGAACAATAATTCTAGGGAAACAACTGACGTTTTTTGACCCATGGTTGAGAAACATTACATATATCATGGGACTGTTTCATCAATAGAAGGTTATATAAATTGAGAAAACAACACTAAAATTGGTGAGAATAATATTGTTGCTGAATGTTGGTGGGGGAAATTCAATAATTCATTTGGCTGTTTCATCAAAACCTGGTTATATATGTTGAATAAAACAAAAACAAAAAACACTATAATATTTATAACATTGATAATTGTTGTCGAGTTAAAATAAGTAGACCAGGTGACGGTTTCTTTAAGACTTTGTAAAATTTCTTGAGAAATAAATACTAAAATGTGTTAATCAATATTGATGATAAATGTTGTTGAGGGAAATTCAATAGACCAGATGGCTGTTTCATCAAAAATTGGTTATATATCTTGAGCAAACAACACTTAAATTGTTTAACATGATATTTTTTATTAATATTGTTTAGAGGCAGTCAATAGATCAAGTGGTTCATTCTTTCAGACTTTTAAACATAACATGGTTTATGAATATTTTTTGGATATGTTCAATTGATCAGGTGGCTGTTTGTTATGTTTCTCAAGCAAACAGCAAGACACTTGATAATAGTTATATAAACCATGTAAAACAATGTGGGTGAAAAAAGTGACCAATATCATTTCCCCACGTCAGCGTCGCGTATTTGAAAGTGCAACATGCTGTGAATTTTGAAGACAGGAAAAGTACACAGAACAACTGATATGCTTTGAATTTTTTTGTTCACTTATCATGAGACTCTTTAAACCTGTGCTCTCATAGATTGATCGTTTTGACATATTTTCATTCAGAATCAGCTGATTTTGGCATCAATGCCTTCAAACCCGTCAAATAAGATAAATCACAATAAAACTGATTTGTATTTTTCTTAAAGCGATTAACTAAGTACCGCTATTAGCCTTATAAATGTTATGCATGTTTTACTCATTTGACTTTATTGATAAACACAGAGCAAACATTTACCAACTAAAAATCGCCAAATTATCGCATTTTCTTTATTTACACACAAATCAAATGTCTCGTTTTGTTTCGATCATTAAAGTCAAACGAATTAAATATAATTATTCAATATATTTATTGCATCTTAAGTGTAAACCTTTATTGAGCCCCTTTAAGGATGTGTAATGCATACTTTTATAAGGATTGTTTGGATAAGAGTGTGGTTGTGCACACAAACTGGTTTAAACTCCCAGTAAAATATATTTTACTGACCGTTCCAAGGTAGTACCTTACAATGCTTGATAAACACTCCTAGTTTGTTATATAGTATATGTATATACTGTGTTGTGTGTGGGCTTTTGTGCTGTTCTTCCATGTCTCTTTTTTTGTGATTGTTTGTTTTGTGTTCTATGTCTTTGGCGTTTACCCTGTGCCATTAAACGGCATGTTTATGTTTAAACTTTTGGCTACTGAGGTTGTTTCTGTAGTTTTCCATATAAAATTTATAAATATATCAACACGGTACTGAAACTTATGATATGTATTTAACTGTTGAAATGGTTAACAACGTAATGTTCATTTCCGCCGACATCAACGTTTCCAGCTCTTTAATTTGTTGTAAATACTTGATTAAACGGCTCGCAAGTAAGGGACAATACAATAATTAAAGTATTTGAATTACTTTAGTGGTCAAGTTATATACCTTACCGCTGTTATCACACAGTTAGGAGACATTCTATAGAACAGATAACCGTTTCAAAAGGAGCAAAACACACAGATATAACGTAAGTGATAAATATTCTGAAGAGACAACATATCAATATATCTGGTTATTGTTTATATAAGAATTGATTATCTTTTATGTTAAAACACGACGAAAATTCCATTGTGATCATTCTTTTAACATGAACACGTATACTAGTAGGAAAAAGTAGCTGGTAGATAAATATATGAACTAAATTCAGACCCAGATGGTCGCAATGGGATTTCTATAAAGAGCCTTATAAGCGAAATTCAGCAGAAGGTAACACGAGTGTTCTGAATGTCTAGATAAAGTTCAATGTCGTTTAAGGACACTCGCGTCATTTCCTTCTACATTTGTACACTAACATTCGCCATCACATATCGTTGTACTATTATTTGTCGCGATCTCACGAGATATCTATGTCATAAAATAACCCATATACAGGCAGCTGTGCCATTGAGGCGGCAACCATAATGGCCCTACATATCGTTGTACTTTTAGTTGTCGCGGCCTCACGAGATATCTATGCGATATTGTCCTATATACAGGCAGCTGTACTGTTCATGTGACCACCGTTATGACTCCGCCTTATTATTGCAAATCACAATGTACAATGAATGATACCCAGTTAAACCACATACATCCAATAACAGAATCAAGGCTACGTTTTTTCATTCTTGATTTTTAGGACTTCCTTCACACGTGTGTGTTGTCACAGAAAACATGCACTATAGCAAGTACCATGTTTTTTTAAACGGCTTTTCAAGCTATGTCTAAAAGTACGGTGTTTGCAATTCTTCATCATGGCCGCTAAAGCTGCCAAAAATAGACGAGCTATTAATACAATGAAAGGTAGAGGGACATGTTACCTTGTCACGTATCTTTAACGATCATGTAACGATGCATGGTTGTCAAAGATATGTGACTAATGCTAGCCCTAACCCAAACCTTAACCCTAAAATCATAACATTATTTTGATGTCGGACACCGATCGTTGATCATTTCTGCTTGTCATACGATTTAATCGATAAAAACAACAAACTGAACATCATTTCGGTTTACCTGCCATTCGGCCATTGAACACATGCATATGACATATGCACCTAGTATGACTGGTTCCTACTCAACCGCATACAATGGCCTTCGATTAAAATTATTAATCAACTCATGTCAGGTAATATTTTGGTTTGTCATAGCATTCCCTCCCTTTCTAAAAGTTTATTTAAGCGGCGTAGACTGCGCTATGTTTCATTGAAAATGGTGAAGAAATAGTGAAATTATCTTTGTTTAAAGTCTTTACTCGAAGCAAAATGGTACTTCCGACGTAGCATTTATGACGCAATTTGTCTCGTGGTATACACAAACTGTTAGCAGAAAATCCAATAAGTTCAAAAACTTCGAATTCAATTTTATTAAAATCATCATTTTTTTCAAGTACAAGGACACCGTCATCTATCGTCCTATGGGACCTCCGGGACCACCGGGACCGCCGGGTCCATCAAAGCGGCACGAGCATCTGCCGTCCACACAATGCAATTCGCGATGACAGCCGTGATCCGGGACGTGAGCGCAGTCTGCTAGCGTGGTACAAGTGTGACTTTCTGGAATAGATTGATTTAATTAAGCACCGATACATACTATATATTGCTCTTAAATAACGTTATGTATGAAAATCTCGGACATTACCTGTATGAGTAACAAAAATATGAAATGTTCGTGGCAATACTTTTAGATAAAAACAAACACTTTACCCATTCAGGTATGTCTCTATTTAGATGGCAAAACTCAATTACTGATTAAATCTCAAATCATATTTAATATTGTGTACATCAATACACGCTCTAAATACATACATGATAGTCCACTGCTTAAATTACAAATTAAGAGCAGTATTGAATATCGCCTTAGGCCATTCAAAAACTAAGCATCTGTGAGCTCCATTATTGAAATATTGATCATTGAGCAAAGGCAGAGGCATATAGATACAGTAGGAGCTCCTTTCTAAATACTAAGGCATAATGGTGTAGAAGGGGGTGGTGGAAATAATCAGTGCGCTACTGGAAGACGATAACTGTAACCAGTCTTGTCAAGGCAATTACCCAACATTTACCAATGACTTTATATTGAAAGTTGTAAAATGTTTGTTTGTAGCCCTGTGTGTGTGCTTTAATTATACTGTCCCCGGAGCAATGCCCTTTCGGCGAGTGCTCTGATAAGATTGTTGGTCGTATCAGGTTTTTGGAGCGAAAAATGTCATTGTCATTCGGAATATTGAAACTATTAAACATTCATGAATCTGTTTTCGTTTGATGTTGTGGCGATCGATTGAACAGAATATCAAAGGCCATTACAAGTGAAATAAATAAAACAAGAGCACAGCGGAGTGAACAAGGTCGCTCGTCTTTTCCATTTTCAGTCGATAAAGGGAATATAATAGAAAAAGGTACAGCTTTAACATGTTTAACGAAGCTAAAATGAAACAATGATTCTACCTCCTTTTAAAATAGTATATCATATGAGTAGCTAAAATGAAACAATGATTCTACCTCCTTTTAATATAGTATATCATATGAGTAGCTAAAATGAAACAATGATTCTAACTCCTTTTAATATGGTATATCATATGAGTAGCTAAAATGAAAAATGATTCTACCTCCTTTTAATATAGTATATCATATGAGTAGCTAAAATGAAACAATGATTCTAACTCCTTTTAATATAGTATATCATATGAGTAGCTAAAATGAAAAATGATTCTACCTCCTTTTAATATAGTATATCACATGAGTAGCTAAAATGAAACAACGATTCTACCTCCTATTAATATAGTATATCACATGAGTAGCTAAAATGAAACAATGATTCTGCCTCCTTTTAATATAGTATATCACATGAGTAGCTAAAATGAAACAATGATTCTACCTCCTTTTAATATAGTATATCACATGAGTAGCTAAAATGAAACAATGATTCTGCCTCCTTTTAATATAGTTTATCACATGAGTAGCGTCATACAGGTGTTATTCAACATTGTAATCCATGCAAAAGTAATATAATGGTTAATCAATATGAATTGAACATAGAACTTATTTCAATGTAAATATATACAGTGCACTAACACATCATTGTATACTAAACTGTATATAATAAGACAAATATGTTTTAGGCTTCACGCCCATTACAAAAAAAATAATTACTATTTAAATACGGGAAGGACTTACGGGAAGAGCAGGTGCACTGTCCAGCATTACAGTCCAATGTCCAGCCGCCATCCTGACAGGTCACGTGACTACAGTCTGCCGGGCCTTGACAATCCTCCCCATAAGCCAGGGCTGCAGAGCATTTAATGTAAGATAAAATAAAACAAACAATTTGTCATTACAGTGGAAGATAAAAGTATTTACCTCTATTGAGCATTTACAATCAAGATCGAGACATAGGCAACACATTGTATAAAACCGGTTAACTTTTTGGTTTGCCAATAATATTAAATAACTACAATTAAACAATCAAATCATTTATACGTTCAAACTGGTCAAACGATAACCTGCGGGCATCGTATCAAAGTTTTACACAATTGTGTGCTGAATCCGTAAGTATTCCAAACGGTCATGGTGGTCGTATTCTTATGAACAAACGGCGTTCTAAGAAATTTATAGGGACGGTATTTTTGGGAAAACGTTTCGCGATATTCATCAGCGTATACCGCTATATCACGCCTCCAATATAAATGACGCAACGCCATTGGTCCAGGACTGGTCACGCGGTGATCCCATATACCTCCATTTTGTGTCACTGAATTATATTTTATGAAAAAAGCGTCTATTTTCCGATTCCGTTAAATCAATGAAACATTTCGCATAAATTGATCAATGTAAACAGGCTGTCGACGTGATATTTACGTTCGGGTGTTATAAGGTGACCCGATATGTGATAAAATTGGCGCAGGAAACCATATTCAGGTTCGAGCTTCGCTCTCATGTTTCCTTTGTCCCGTAAATCCCTTATCTGGCCGACTACTAACCCAGAAAACTCTGAGGTCGTTTGAAAATATAATTGTGTTATGTATTGTTAGTCATGATTTCACGTGAATATCATCATTATTTCGCTTTCTGTTTTGATAACTCAAATGTGACAACGTATATTTATTCTAAATTACTGAATTTGCATTTCGTATAGGGACAAGTTTGTTTACAATAATACTTTTAAGACACGTATTCAAAAGTTTTACTGCACTCATTTTCTTTAAACATAATCATTTTGTTTTGTAAATTATCAAAACAATGTCAATTAATATGTAGTTATCAAGAACAATTAAAATGCATTCGTTACGGGCAACACACATTTCATATATAACAACATGGTTCGCTAAGATTTCACCGACATTTCGATATGTCAATCGTAACAATTCGGCAATCTCCGGCAAGCTTCGGAATAGACCTGGTAAATAAGCTTCAAGGCGATTAACTCAATTATCATTACGCTTAGTAGACCCATTCGATAACGTTAACAGTGCTCTGAAATGAATTATTTTGATTGGTATCTCAATAACGCCTTGGAGAAACTTGAAAATAAGATTAAAATAAAAATAAAAAAGCTTGATACCCGTTTAATTTTCTCATCCCTTAAACATTTAATATATCCATGATGGTTGAAAATACATAAAACACGTTTTTAATATGATGTCAGCCAAGATTGACTAGTACTTAAGACCCTTTTTATTTCATCATTTATTATTATGTGTTCAAAAATGATAAGTTTTAAATGCTGTTTAACGTAAATGAAATATTACTTACCCAGACAGGTCAACACAACAGCGCAAGACAGAACAATCCTCATGGTTACGGTGGTTAGCTTTGACTTTCAAACTTTGGAAACTGTGGTGGTTGTGTCGATTTGCGCTCAGTTTATATAAGATGGCTTATCGCAACGCGTGTTAAGGTAACACGAAAAGGTGATTACGAATAACCTATCTGACGATGAGTCTAAAAGAGGAATATGGTACGGCGTTTTTGTACCTAAGTGCTGATAGGAGGAATATATGTAGGGGTTACTTGTCCGCTCCAGTATAAAGCATGACGCCGTTTATGAAATGTGACATATTATTGTTGTACCATTGGTGAAAAACATTCAATAAATTAGGTACATAAGAAATTCATTTCGAGTCAGTACATTGATGAAGGGAAACAGCCGCCTTATCGTCTTCGTTACCGCTACAATGAATGTTCTTTTGAGAACTTTCTGGTCCACTGAAAGCTTTATACATACATGACTCGTACATGCCACTTGATTAAATTGAAATATTGTGAATGAACTAGTAAGAAAAAAATATACAGTTTTGAAATTCCAGATACATTTCATTGGTCATTGTCAATTGAATGATTATACACACAGTTATACAAAATTTAAGCTAACGATATAACGATATGCTAACAAGTTATAAATTTAGGTTTTGACCAAACAAAAGTACAGTAAATTTGACTTCAATTGTGTTCGTCAATTTTATCATTAACAGTACAATATAAGCGAGGAAAACTTATTTGTACATTCGTATACTTTAAAAACGCATTTGATTCAGTTCATAAAATCGGCTTTTGGTTTAAGCTTCTTAATTCCAAAATGTCTTCGAAATTGACAAAAATGTACAAGTCTTTAAATATTTTTACCATCATTTGACAAATCCTGATTATTTAGAAAGTTTTATGGGAGTTAAGCAACACTATTATTCATTATGTTTTTTAAATGATCTGTGTACTCATAGATGATGATGATGATGATGATGATGATGATGATGATGATGATGATGATGATTTTCATAATACCAAATAAACTGTTGCAATGGTATTTAAATAAAGAGCTCTGGTGAAAACATTGATATAATATGATAAATAATAAGTATGTATCTAATTTAACATGTATTTTAAATGGCAAACAAACTTGATCACTCGCAAAAGGCTTAAGCCTGCCATGTTTTCTCTTACATCACTTTTAGACGTTCTCACTATTTGTGAAAAACTTGCTTAATGTTAATTAAGGAGCAGAAGTATGGGGATTTTATAAGCCCCTAATATTAAGAGAATATATGTGAAATTTCCTGTCAGAATGCAAACGCCTCTATGTATGGTGAGTGCTTTTATGTGTTCCATTAGATATTGCACGTAAAGAGTGAATTCTGAAATGTTGGTACAAAATTTGTAGCTAAACCTTATGGTGCAGTATGTGTATTGGTATCATGTAAATAATAATGTTCGAGGATCAAGGGCAAAGGAGGTAAAGTAATTGCCTAGTAAGTTAGGTTTTAGCTATATATGGAATAATAATGACATTTCATTGATTCGATCAATCAAGGTAATATAAAGATTGGATGATCATTTTTATTAATATTTGTTTACACTGTATAACTTTGTCAGCCAAATTAAAAACATATTGTAGTAATATGCATAGGTTTGGGATGAGAATGATCTTAATTGTATCAAAACGTAAAGCATAGTATATCGGTGACCAGATTAACATAACAAACTTGCAATCGAAGAAGGCCATTTAAGAAATATTGATTACTCTGATCGCAAATGTAAACCAATGTCAATAAGAGATAATTAATGATTGCCTAGATAATATTGTCATTGGCACATGATACGAACATTTGGATTTATATTATCTGCTTAGAGTACCTCGCTCATGTAAATGCATTTTTCAAATAACGAAATAAAGTGTGGCAAATCATAAGGAGTGTAATCACAAAAATACCAAAAGCTGGAACCCTTCGGCAAAGACCTTAATTTGTATTAGCGCTAGTAACGCGATTGAAATTCATTTACGGCTGTGGTGTTGCGTGAATGGTGGATTGACATTATCACTGGATGTTAATAATGTATCCTTAACAGATCAACATATCCATCACTTTGCTAAAGTCACGGTGGCCGTCTGGACGGCTGTTTTCTACTTTTTTCTTGACTTTACCGGCGTGGGTTCGAACCCTACTAAAACCAATATATTTTTTTATGCTAAAACTGTACATTTTTTTCTGCAATTTCGATATCGTAGAGTTATATAATGATAAAATAAGTGTTTTCAGATGCATTACCGGAAAAACTAATTTTTGGTCAAAAAACATTAGCGAGTCACTTTATCAAAACATTTACGAAATAAAAATGGCTAAATAAATATATAGTTGATGTATGTTTATAAATATAAAGTTATACTGATTTCATGACCTCATGACAGTGCACTTAAATGTTAGTGCGAATAAACCATTATTTTGAATTAAATTAGATATGATTCAGCCAGTTGGACGCATTTTATGCTGCTAAATATACTGTTGTGTTAAAAGAAACTATTAAAAATAATTGACACGCCCTTATCATCTACATAATGACCCAGACATTAGGGCCGCATGTGAAACTTTGAAGGGCCTTATCAATCAACATAGCATAGTTTAAAATGAGTGACTTTAGGATATTCACATGTCCAGACTGAATAAATTGAATATGTATAAGATAAGTGTACTCTTTTCGTCCCGGTTTTTTATAGTAAGATAACACGCATTTTAGTGTCCTAAAAATTGTGGTGGCCTCAAGTTATAGTATGCATATGATTATTATTTAAGCAGAAAAATATGATTACATGTATTTATTATATACTTGATCCAAGTTCTTTGTATCGATACTTTATGTCATATATTGTATACGTCCCTTTTAAGCACCTTTTCATAGTAAAAGCGCCATCGTTGGGTCTTTTTGGTGTTGGTTTGGTTTAAACAATATTTTTTTTCGATATCATATTTACAATTAGTTTAGTTCTACAAATTTGAGCATAATCAAAATTAAAAAAAAACACACCAAATACGTAATGCATTGAAACAAAGAACATGTACATTATGCACAAAACAATAGTGTTGTTATGCAGGTCATAATGACAACGTAGATTTTAAAGTCTAAAAGTCAGTTTTATGCTGTTTTCTTTCAAAACATTTCATTATCTATTTAATAAGTACTTGCATCATTTATTTTATTTACAGGAACTTAACCGTTATGACTGATCATATTTGTTTGTTGCAATTTGTATGCAATTTATGTTATAATTCCATCTTTGGGATTTGCTAGTAATGTGAAATGTCTTAAGTTATCTTTAAAACAACTATGAGGGTTGTCGAGATTTGCACTCAGGAGCCCCATTGTTCCGTCATTAACGAAGAGCGAACAAAAAAGCCAAACGCCAAGACAATAGCTCTAGGTGACTTGCTTAAAGGCTGATACTCAACCAAGTCAACCATGTAATTAGAACTGCCAAGGTAACGCAAAATGAACATCATTCTAGTTATATCGATTTTGATATTTAAATACCGCAGGACGTTCATGTCGAGATATAATTGACTCAATAAACGATCTTAAATCAGGCAAGGCAACCGGATCGGACTCGGTAATAACTAGGCTTGAAGGGGAACAACAAATGAAATGGCATTTTCGGTCCTTTATTATTACGGCTTACTGAACGTATCTCACTGCATAAAGGAGTGCGTTGTCTTTTTTTTGTTTAATGTCCGATACAATTTCAATACCTGCTGGAGTCCCTCAAAGTTCAAATCATTGGCCTGTACCCTTCCTTGTCGATAATAATGCAATCGCTCGTACAAAAAAAATCACCCATACGTCTTTTTCTAGGTGATTCTACCATAGACATCATTGTTGATGGCCCATGTTTGCTGCTGAATAAATCAATTGTGACTTGGTCATTATAATATTATATCAAAGTACCAAAGTTATCTTAAATCGCTGATTGCTAATAGTATTGCTCATCCCGATCTTTATGGTGACGTTTTGAAGAAAATTTGACCTTTGTCAGTGAGGTTTGTGCACTTAAACTGGTTTAAACCCCCAGTAAATTTACATTTTACTGACCGTTCCAAGGCGCTGCCTCACAATCCTTGATAACCCGACCTAGTTTTTCATATATAGTATTTATGCACAGTGCTGCTTGTGGAGTTTGGGCTGTTCTCCATGTTTCTTGTTTGTGATGTTTTGTTTTTGTGTTCTATGTCTTTGGCGTTTACTCAGTGCTATAAAACCGGGTTTATGTTTAAACTTTATGCTACTGAGCTTGTTTCTTGTTTGTTTTGATCAATAAATTGTGTTTACTATCAAACAAACGGACGAATAAGTAGTATGTATTCGAACAATTTTCCATTTGCCAGTAGAGGTTCAGTACAAGATTGCATTTGAATGAGTTAAGGGCAATTATATTGAACAATATTTCTTATTTATATTTATTATAAGAAAAAATATTGTTCGCTCTTCGCTCGCTTCGGGTTTTATAAAAACTGATAAAATTGCATTTTATTTCGCTCGCTCGCTCCAATTGTTTTTGACAAAAATCCGTGGAACAATACTTATGTGAAAAACTGAAGAAACAAGCTCAGTATTTATTAACATTAATTTGGTTTGGCCTAAAGGACATTTTAAATTCTTGTCAAAAGAATGATAATAAAAACAGAAGCATATATTAGAAAAGATATACAAATTAATTTTAGCAGAATTAATGGTATTTATTATCAACAATGAGCATTTATGATATTTAAAATATAATTCACATGATTGCATACTCAACAATTATCAAGAGTAAAATGGTCAGTATAAACAAACTATTCGGTATTGGGAGGAATGTTAGAAGAACAACAGAACAGAATAGAACATATTGTTTAATATCTTATGCATATATATTATATCGATAAATCAATATAAATCTTAAGCAATGCAACAGGGCGCGTATCACAGAAGCATCTTAAGTAAGTTTTGAATACTTTCAAATAATTATTTAAACTAAAAAATATATATTACCAAAATCATATTAGAACTTCAAGATTGTTTAAGCGCTTTCGCATACAAATAAAAGTAATATTTATTCATTTATCTAAATAAAACTACAAATATTTCATATGTTTAATAAGTCAGTAAACGAATTGCAATGATAAAAGACCATTAACAGTCAATACTTGTTAAGGTGACAATAGGCATGCTTCAGATTTAAAAAATGGCGTCATTGAATGGCATTTGGCCGAAAGCAACTCCCCATTTCTTTCAATAAACCCATAATACATATCTGGCGTATACTGTACATCGTATTAATGATCTATTAATGTAGCAACGTTTGTCAACTCCATGTGTCCTTAATATCGGACTTTACCGATTGAGTTTACAATGCGTCAATACACAGTCAGTGATCTGAAATCGGAAGGCTCGTTCTGGAAAAATGCCAAAGGCAAAATTTTGCAATTGCCATACACTGCATTTTATTATAAGGTTACTATAAATTGAGGATAAATTGGGACATATCTCTGAAATAAAAGCCACGCAATTGAAATAAAATAATTTACAACGCAGCAAAGTATCGACTCCACTGAGTGATATGATCTAATATTATTTAGCAATTTGAATTGACTTTGTCCGTTTAAAAAAAAAACATCTTAAAATAGAAACTGACCAAATTTGAATAATATTTTCAAACAGAGAAGTTGGTATACAGTGACATAACTTTACATATAAAACGATCATTCATTTATCAGCAAAGTATCACTGATGCAGGCATTTGACTGTTAGCTAAAGTAAAGTTGGAAAGTTTAGTTTTATACCAATATCAGAAATTTCAATAAAAAACTCCTTTATCAGCCATTAAAGCATCTCCATCATCCATGCTGTTGTTCCATGTTTCTTTTTTTGTTTTCAGTAGTTAATGTCTTTGGCGTTTACCCTGTGCCATTAAACAGGGTTTATGTTTGATCGTTTGGCTAGTGAGATTGTGTCTGTATTTTTTCATATAAGTATTTATCCTAACTGTGTTTTTTTAAAAGTTTTCAATACATCACATAAACCAGACTGTTCTGGCTTCATCTGAAATTCTGCAAAAATAAATTAAAGCTTTAAAATTCAACTGTACACGTTCAGTTGATCAAATCGAGTATATTCTATATCAAATTTGTGAATTCCTAAATACAGGATTCACTATTGAAACATATAAGCGTCAACATGATTTGAAAGATGATAGAGGGATACCACTAAATAACTATTCAAAATTTTGACCTTTAATTCACACGCGTTCAGCCTTTTCAGTGTACCAAATTGTCTAGCACTTCAATTTAATTCTTAAGGATTCAAAATTAACGTTTTGAGCACTGTCACTGTGTGCATACCAATGAAATGTAGCACAAATCTGTTGACAATTGAAAAACAATTTATCCCAAACAGCCATACAATATAATTTAGTTAGTTTTTAAAATGACACAATGCATAATATTTAGAATTAACGTTTTTTTCAAATATTGATGTTTATTTTGATATTTAATCAGTGTTTACAATTGTTTTTTTTTCATATAGGCTGTTTTTATCAAATATATTATATAGATTTTATTTTACAATAATTACGTTGGCTGGTCCATTTTGATCACGTGACCCTTCATGGTACAAAATTGAAACGTATGTATTAATGACACCGTTTCATCACGTGTTAAGACAAATATGGTGTCTGATTTCTGAAAATATGTATACACCAAATGATGGGGCGACAATATGATTATATGAATCTACGGAAATATGCCTGGTGGCTGGAAAAAAGACTGAAAAATACAATAATACCCCAAATGGCGATTTAAAATACGAACTTTGGAGAGTCTTGAATAGGAAAGTAAATATACATGTCTAAAATGCGCCGGTTAAATTCGAGTAATTGATATAAACTCATTTCATGTTCCTCTCTTGTTTTATTATATTTCTGTTTTCAGCCGATACAATTTTACAGTAAACAAATAGTTACATTTGTTATTTTCTAAGACGTCGTTTACAGAAATAGATTATATTAATAGATCTGAAAAAGAAATTCCGAAAGGAAAAAAATAATTTAGAATTTCTGGCGCTCGCTGACTCAACATTTATTGAGCATGACTTAACATACAATTAGGGAACGAGCTAACTTTTACCGGCGTGTGATTCCTTTGGGATACGAGGTGATTAACATTGTCCGCATTACTATTTCACTAGAATATAATGTCAATAAAATGGTGGCTATTAACTTTTAACGTGTTATGTACAGCACGTGCGTTTATTCACTCGCCAATTAAGAGGAAACAATGCCGACTACGTGCAGACTAAAAACGCATTACATGTATACTGCACAATGCCACACTTACCTTGTTCTTCATATTACTTTATACAGTATTATACGTATTAACATGTCTTAAAGATGCACTCTTACTCACAAAAAAGATTTACCACACTTAATACAATTGTTTTAATATACCGAAAAGGATGAATTAAAGTCAAAACCAATGGTCTTTTTGAAGGGCACCGAGTTAAATGTGCAGAAAACACTGTATTTCTACCTTATGAGACGATTTTCGATCACAGAAAAAAAAATCTTTTAGCACTCACCAATCATTTAATATTTGTGCGTTTTCAACCACTTAATTTACGGTTAAAATTTTGCTATCAGTAATTAATGTTTTCCATAAAAGCATTATTTGAAGAATAGTTAAAGATTTATCACTCAAAATTTATGTTTGTTATACATGTGCATGTGTTGATTTTGAATAAGAGTGTTCATATAGGCTGTTGTTAAGGCTGTCCATTTGTGGGTGCATTATGCTGTTTTGAAAATATTGTTTCAAAGGCAGATTAGATCTTATGGATAGAAAGTGTCGGGATGAAACAAATCTGATAGCGGATATAACGATCACTGTACATTAATGTAAACGCATGCAAATACAGTCGGCCACACCAAAAGTACTTCATAAAATGCAATAAAACCGAATGTTATCTTGTTTGTTTCTAGTATCTTGTTAATATTTTCAAATACTCTGATTTTTTTATCAACATTGTCTGTTTTAATTTCAATAATGACCATGGGTTGTAAAGCATATTGTTAAAGTAGATCTCTAAATTAGGTTCTGTTCCCAACTGTAAAATGACTCCTATGCTGTTAATCATGCGAGTAAAATGATTATGCATCTATGAAATACGCGTAGTATTTGTCAAACTAAGATATATTTACACAATACTTATGTGAAAAACGTTAGAAACAAGCTCAGTAGCCAAAATAAATAAATATAAACCCCGTTTAATGGCACAGGGTAAACGCAGACAGACATAAAACACAAAAACAAAAAATCACAAACTGGAAACATGGAACAACAGCACCAAACTCCACAAACTGCACAAAGCATATATACTTTATAAAAAAAACTATAGGTATGTTTAGCACGAATTGTCAGGTACCGCCTTGGAACGGTTAGTAAAATGTATCAACTTTAATGAATTATTATGTTTAACTCATTTAACTTGAATGATCAAAACAAAAAAGCAAATGATTTGTGTGCAGATAAACTATATTAGCCTATATAGACGGAGTTTTTTATTTAATAGCTACGTGGTCTAAAGATTACGTTGTTAAAAAAAATGCAAAACATATCGCTAATGTTTTCTATAGAAAACGAAGCATATGCGTTGTTTATCACTGAGGTGAAACGGAAGCGACATAGTTAAAATATTAACGCATTAGCCATACATTACTGTAATGTCAAAACCTTAATTGCAGGATCGCTATTCCAACCCCCAGCTTCGTCCAGTTCAGCTGTCTATGCATCTGGCGGCCGTTTCAATAAAGATCTTAGTCGATTTTTGTCGTAAATTGAAATTACCTTAGTATCAAAATTCGATTAATTTGCTTCAAATTTGAGTGAAATGAGCTTTGAACATCATTAAAAATGAACACAGAGATGAGGAAATAAGAACAATATGTTATATTGCCATTTGTGCCCTTTATACAGATTTAAGATATTTTATGTTAAGACTGAAATTCTTTATTGAAACCCCCTGGTCGGCTTGAAGTACGATGTTGATATATCACAGGAGGCGAAGTGGAGGCCATTAACGGCATTACCCATCATCGTCGCAACGGTGCTCATGCATGGTTCTTGGAGGGTGTGGAAGATTGCTATTTAATGCTTAAATCTCTTGATTAAGTTCGACGAATATTCTGGTTTATCACTTAGTCTATTAAAACATGCTGTATTTTGATAAATTTGGAAATCACAAGACGTTTGAAAAAGTAATGTTTTTTTTTCTTCTAAATATCTTTAATACATAGAATTATTCATTGTTTAAAACAGAACTGGTTTGCATCTGGATATGTTTTGTAGTTGTTGTTCACATTATTAACACATTAAAACACTGTTTAATTTTGAAAGACACCTATCAGTCACTATACTATTTAAACATAAGGTAGCAGTTTAAAATTTTGAAGTTATAAATTAAAAATAGAAATTGATCGACAACTGAACACACCAAAAAATGATCGAATTCCTATGCTTTGTTATGATATTGAACGTCCGTCTAATATTGTGAATGTAAAGCATTCTTTGTGGTTGTTTTTAGAAATTAAGCCAAGATAAGATGACACTATTTATTTAATTGGTTCTCTGCTGGTACAGATTGAGATGACCATTTATAGGTGAATAAGTAACCAAATGAAGGGGAACAGATGGAAGATTTAATTGGATTTAAACATTGCGTTTTCCATCCATAGAAATACACAATATATTGATGTACAGATACTGCAAAATAAACATAACAAAACATGCAAATATAATTAGATAGAATTGTAATGTTCAAATTTCTAACTTTAATTTCTTAAGTTATAAATGTACAAAGGTTTTGTTACACAATTTTTATTGTTTCAGGACAACAGCTCTATTAATTTTGACAAACTTGGATATCTCATACCACAGTTACTAAAGTGATATTTTCTTATATGCAATTACAGTATGTTATAATAAAAATAAAAATAAACACGTGCTCAATATCACTGACAATATTGACGCATATTAAGCAATGCCTTTCTTCTCTGTTAAAACGTTGCGTTCCATACCGCCAAGAAACCCATTGGAACTGCAAGATTAACTTTTAAGGAGCAACATAATCTGTATAGAGTACTTGTATTCGTTTCCAACTGATCCCAAAGCTCGTATGGACGAAACAGAAGTTTATGTAGAAATATTTATATGAAAAACTACAGTAACAAGCTCAGTAGTCAAAAGTTTAAACATAAACCCGGTTTAATGACACAGGGTAAACGTTAAATACATAGAACAAAAACACCAAATCATCAAAAACAAGAAACATGGAACAACAGCACAAACTTCCACAAACATTACAGTGAATATATACTATATAAACAAAAAAACTAGGTGTGTTTATCTAGAATTGTTAGGTAACGCTTTGGAACGGTCAGTAAAATGTAAATTTACTGGGGGTATAAACCTGTTTGCGTGCACACAGCAATTAATGTAAATATTTTATATTCAGAACTACTCTATTTATTTTAGTACTTTGATATGTTAGAGACATTGTTTAAATAAAGCCTGAAATAGGAAAAGACTTTTGTTGCTTCAATAACGGGTATTACTCTGTTGAACGGAAGTTTCACCTTACAACTGTATCAATATCCTTTCTTTTCGATTGAGAAAAGCTATTTTTAGACCTGATGCATTGTGTGACTGCTACCCCCAATTTGTTAGGAAGTCTCATGAGATTGTCGAATATCATTAAACTATTTATGTGGCAGATAATCTACACAACGGTTTATCCAGACCAACGTGGACTGTTTTAATCATTCATATATTATTGCACATAGAACAAAGAAATTTCACAAACAATACATATAACATGTGTGATATAATATCTAAAATTCCAAAATAAATAAGTAAAATTTTCGCTCAATTAGATTTCATTTACAACCTATGATTTAAACTCGAACGGCACAGCCTGATGACGGCAAAGACGTTGCGCTCATAAAGCGTCACATTCTTTCAACAAATCTGACACAACTTTCATGGCACTTCATCCACTGCGTACAAGCATCCGAAAACCACTCCAAGGAAAAAGTTCAGATCGCATTATGTACATTTACTTGCGTATACGACGCTATCTACATCACAATATTATACGAAAACTACAGACACAAGCTTAGTAGCCAAAAGTTTAAACATAAACCCGGTTTAATGACACTGGGTTAACGCCAAAGACATAGAACATAAAAACAAAATATAACAAACAAGAAACATGGAAGAACAAACTGTCTCATGGCGATCCCCCACGAGGATGTTCCTCACCGACGTCACCAACTTCACGCCCCGCGTCATGTGTCGTCCTCTTCCCTTATCGTCTTCTAAAGAATCTCACTCTGTCTAAAACAGTGATGCCAGTTAAAGACTGATTATACAGCGGCATTCATTTTCATAGTTTATGTCGTCATTCATGTTCATAGTTTGTGTCTGTGTTTTCCCAAATCCTACGCAAATTTAATCACAGCTCGTGCATCAACAAATTCTGATGACGTCATGTTGTATCGAAGACAGTGTTTGTAATCAAGTCAGAAAATAACTACTTTTGATAGAAATGAAGTCTGGAATTTGAACAGTATATTGGTATGACGTCAACGTAACATGTGACGTAGTTTTGCGAAATGTTGTGAAAGATACACAAAACGTTCGTAAATGTACATTTAGACTGTTCGCCGACCGTACGTTCTTGTTGTTTACAAACCCCTTCTTTCATTATGCCTTACATGGATAGATATTAAATTTATATCGCCTATGCATTAAACTCGAAAGAAGTATTCATTAATTTTTAAATGATTAGGATATAAAAATAGAATATATGTAAGCAATTCCACGCAATTCTGGATCAGCCCTCGTACAGTCGAAATGATAAACATATGTTTGAAATACCAAGCACTTTTATCAGAAAAGTTTATTAACTGTCATCTTATATAAAATTGGAAGTTTAATGAAACCTTTATTTGCTACCAGAACGGAAATTACAATGTCTGAAGTTTTCTACTTCATACACTCGTTATAGCCATCTCGTTAAGGTCAATGTCGGGAAAAGGGAAAATCAAGGTTATAATTTTATATCTAAATACGCACGTATCATTTGAGTTTCAAATTAAAATTATAATGCAAATATTTTTTATACATATACAATCAGGTTTAGATTGTCTTGTGTCACGATCGTGTTCTCGTGTTAAAATGTTATGAAAGGATATATCAAAATCTAGTTACGTTTTCCGTCAGGAGCGAAAAAGTAACTAATTTGAAAGAGGGCATTTTATTTCGATTTTTTTTTGAACGCTGCCATTCTTCTATTGGATGAGAAGGGATATAGTAAATATGAGACTGGAATTCTATTGTTTTACATCAGAATGATCTTTTATCAAAGAGGTGAACAAATAATATCACACAAGATTGTTTCTAGAAAAAATGAAAACGTATTAAACTGAGTATGAAATGGAGAGATATCCGTTAGAAGCGCACAATGCATTGAAAGCATGGAAATAGCATGGAAATAGCATTCTTGATTTGATTGAAACAGAAAAATCAAACAAGATAACATAATGCTTAATTTGCATTCTATGGTCAGGATTCATTGAGACGTTATTATACAATCAAGTGCAATTTCCGGAGGAAGCTAAACCATTGACTGTCATTTCATATCCCTTATAGGCATATAATGAAATGAAAAAAAAAATGAAAAAAATAAATCCGTTCTTCTGTCAATATATCATTTAGACGTACTTATTCAATTAAGTGCACTTTTTTGAAAGACTACAAATTAATTGTCAAACAAGATAACATAATGTTTCACTTGCACCGGTATTCTATGGTCAGGATCCATTAAGACGTTATTATACAATCAAGCACAATTTCCGGAGAAAGCTACACCATTAATTGTCATTTCATATCCCTTTAAAGCATAAAATGAAAAAAAAAACAACAACACAAAAAATTAAACCGTCCTTCTGTCAATGTTTCTGATCTAATTGAAGATAGAAAATAACCATCATGAGCGCAAGAGTGTTAAAATGATTATGGTTTTGTGAACTTCAGGCAAACTGTAGTATGTCTGTCTTTTGGTACATCTGGTAATTCGTGGAGATAGCCTATTTCTCTAAATGCACTTGGTCCGCAAAGAAAACAGCCTCAAGTCAACCAAACGATGTACCTGGATCTTCAACGACACTGCTTAAATACCATTTAAACAATTAATCTTGTCCATTTAGGATACGACCTCCAGTCGTACATCTATTTATCTGGTACTTCAATGACACTAACTCAAGTCAGCCATAGGTTTTTTGGTTCTTTAAGGACACCTCCACCAGTCGATCTACTGATGTATCTACTCCTTTAAGGACACGGACGTAAATCAATCCCTATATATATTTGGTATGTCAAGGACACTTTCTCAGGTCCATCGATCTATGTTAATCGTCATTAAAAAACATTGCCTCATTTTCTTAAGCGTGTATCTGGTCGTTCATGGACACTGCCGTATGTTCATTCATATATGTATCTGGTCGTTCAAGGACACTGCCTTTTGTGCTTTCATATATGTATCTGATTGTTCAAGGATACTGCTTAATGTGCATTCATATATGTTTCTGGTTGTTCAAGGACACTGCTTAATGTGCATTCAAATATGTATCTGGTTGTTCAAGGAAACTGCTTAATGTGCCTTCTTATATGTATCTGGTCCTTCAAGGACACTGCCTTAAGTGCTTTCATATATGTATCTGGTTGTTCAAGGAAACTGCTTAATGTGCCTTCTTATATGTATCTGGTCCTTCAATGACACTGCCTTAAGTGCTTTCATATTTGTATCTGGTTGTTCAAGGACACTGCTTAATGTGCCTTCTTATATGTATCTGGTCCTTCAAGGACATTGCCTTATGTGCTTTCATATTTGTATCTGGTTGTTCAAGGACACTGCTTAATGTGCATTTTATATGTATCTGGTCCTTCAAGGACACTGCCTTATGTGCTTTTATATATGTATCTGGTTGTTCAAAGACACTTCTTAATGTGAACTGATGAATGACACAAAGTGAATCGGTTTTCAATGGGACTTAAATCCGGCTATATTTGAAAACAAAGTACTATCCATTATGTAAAACAACCCTATTTCTACATCAAATCCACAATACAGCAATGACAGCCACTTCCGTATATAACAATTAATAAAGTGACGCAACTTGTTGGGTAAAAAAGTATAATTTTTCAGAAATTAAAACTTAATTGTTTCAAAATCCATCTTACCGTAAAATACTTACTTAATGTGATTACTAACGGTAGAATATGTTTTGCACCAAGCGCTGGCACCAGTCAGTATATCTACGCATCGGAGACGCTATTGTTCACGAATGAAATTGATTGTTATTTGTTAGCAGCGAACTGGTTTTCAACGATCTTAACAAGTGGTGAAATTGATATTTCTTTTGAAATTGCGATTCGGAATCACAATCATAGAATTTTCTAATTTATTTGTCTGAATAAATTGCACTTTAGAATCCAATTAAAATACAAGGACAAACCATTTAGTATAAACATCTTGTTTTATTTTTGTAGAAGTATTGGCAGATAATGAACATATAAGGGATTTTAATTTAAAGGCACAAATTTCACAGCATATAAAAAACTTTTAGAGTCGCTTAATGATAGCCTAGGTTGCTGCGGCTAGCATAATTTTCATAGTGTATTACTTGTATACAGATTTGAAACCATCTGAATATTCAGGATCGGTAAATAGTATTATGGATTCTTGGAAATGATATGTGACTGTTCAGCGGGTTGACAGTTCTGTAATTACACAATTTTATTGCTTCCAGTCAATAGTATTAAACCATGACGACCATCCGATGGAACCGCCATGTGATGTGCTGAAAAGCTATTTTTCTTTCAAAAATGTAGTTTGTTTTGGTTTAAAGCAATATATTAGAAAAATACATTTAACTTTGATAATACACGAGCGGTAAATTAAGATAGAAAACATCGCATTTATCAGTCGTACTGACTTTCCTCTAAAATTATTTATACGAGAATTCTCACTTTGTGACGATAGAGGGCTTGAATTTTCACGATCAAGAAAAGAAGAAGAAATCATTTCAATACGCATCATATAACATCTGAATTATTTTCATATCAAGCCATAGAAAATTAAATAAATCATATCAAAATTAAATTCACATTCGTTTAAATATATGGCCCTTGTAGTTGTATCCACTCTCTTTATCTATATCAAGTAGTCTGTAAGGATGTCGCTTGGTGTTCTCAAGAACATAAAACACTTAACTCCAGGGCAATAACTATGTTGAAGACATCAAACATTGACATCTTTCTTCCGAGTCTGAGTTTAGGAAGATCAATCAATGCAGGTTATCCAAAAGTGTAATATCCCGAATAAACTTTATCGCTTTAGTTGCACTTTTTGTCCAAGCATGTTGTAACTCAACCCGTAGTTACAACAAAAAATCCAGTTTCATTATTTTACTTTACTCTTAAAACACCAGAGGCAGACATATAGATTGACATAGGTTAAGAGACATTTGTTAAATTGGATTTACCAAAAGTCGTTATATTATAATTTTTTATCATAAAAGTGTTCTTTCGTTGTTGTTAATGCCTTAGACTTTTAAGTACATACGATGATTACCATTTGCGTGAGCAGGACGAGTCTCTGGATTAAACGCTTAGAAGAAAAAAAATTGAAAATGTTTTTTTTTATGTATACCAATTGTGTATTAAAAAAAAAAACCGCCAAGACAACAGTAATAATGGCTTTCAAAATTGATATTACTACATAAAAGGGTTTCATTACAGATAAGAATTGACTGTGAAAATGCGTTTGCTTAACCGAAAACGTTACTGGAAATAATTTCCTCAAATTGTTCTTCCTTTACTGCAAATCGGCAACCTATGATATATCAAGGCGGGGGTATTATACGGAAAACCGGATGTCATTAATTTCAGTAAATTCTGCTTTTAAATTATCTGCGTGTTTTACTGTACTTTACACATTCTGTTTCACAGTAGACATGTATATCCGACGGACACTGACCTGTGGTGTGATGAAATATGAGCGATTAAAGTTTTAGTTTAAGTTTATAAACCGTGATGGTAATCTTTAAGATGTGAGTTTCATCACCAAACACATGTTTGCATATTTGGATAGATCCACTCAAATCGCATGGTTCGTTTATATGAATGCTTTATTTTATCTATGTGTAAGATTACCTACTACAACGATTTTAGACACATATGACAATTATGACAATTATCAATATGACCCTTTAACTATTTAATCATTTAAATATGTGATGTGTTGCATTAAGACGCGCACTGAGTTGGACTGCGTTTAATTAACTTATGATTTTAATAAAAAAATATAGTTACAGTTGATACTCCACATAACTCTTTCCCTTGTCATCTAATTAACTTTTCTGTATTCGAAAAATCTTAGACCATTTAAATACATTGAAATGTTTACAAGTGATAGAGTGTGCTACTTTTAAGCTAATAATATCTCCAACATTCCCCGTTTACATGAACTTTTTAAGTGCTTGAAGGGTCAGAAAATCAGACAGTAACTATTATTTTGAACCATGGACGACGTACGGGCGACCTTATGCAGCCGCTAACAAAACAATTAACGCCAGCTGTAATCAAACGTTAAAGACGACGTGTCTCTATTGGTATCCTCGGATGTGGTTTCAGGAGATTTGACAGCGAAATAAAAAAAGTTTAGTGTAACAAATTTCACATTTCAGCTCTCTCCCACCCTCAAATAGAACGTAAGCACGCACAGGGCTTGGACACAACTACGTTATTATACGATATGGCAAAGTTTAATTGAAACAACTTCACAATTAACTGTCTTTCACATTCGTTTTTACCATATAATAAAAAGAAAAAAAATGTATACCAGTTAAAGATTGCGATTCTTACCAACGAAGACATATTCATATCAATCTGAAAGATGCACTCTTGCTCCCAAATATGATTAACCACAATTAATATAATTGTTTAAAAATACTAAAAATGATAAATGTAAAAAAAACAATGGTTGTTATGAAGGATATCGCTATAAATTTGAAAGAAATATACAGAACACACAGTGTTTCTACCTTATGAGACGATAGTAGATTACAGTCAATTGTTAAGCATTCACCAATTTTGTATTATATTTTCGGATTCAGATATTAAACAAACGGTTACAGTCTAGTAATCAATAATTATTATCTTTCATAAATGTGTTATTTAGTTAGTAGATAAAGATTTGTCACTCATGAAGTGTGTTTGTTATACAAGTGTTGGTTTATATTTTGAATAACAGTGTTACTTAAGTTTGCAAGCATATCGCTTGGTGTTCTAAAGATCATACTCATTTCAACTCCAGGGGCCATATTTAAGAAAAACAACTTAGATTGTTCTTAATATAAGGAGAAAAAACAACGTGTTTTCATTGGTCAATTATTCTTAATAATCTAAACAAAACAACCAGATTTCACTTTTATTTTTAAGTTTAATCTATTAAGTTGTTTATTGAATACGGCCCCAGGACGATTAATATGCGAAAGGCATTTTAGTGGTGTCGGTAAAAATTCAACGAGAAATAAATATGTCTAAATTAAATTTATTTTCTTCTTTACACTGACTTATATCAGACATTAACAACTGCTGCATCAATTACAAATGGAAGTATGGAATAAAACGCCTGAATATTTATCAAAATCGACATCATCCCCTTGCGTGCCATGTCATACGGAGGGATGTTTTAATGTTTATGTAAATATGTATTTTAAATGTGTATGTTCACAGTCCGTTTCATGGCAGAAATCTTGGATATAACATGTTTTATAAATAATTCATTGTGATTCAAAACGTTTAATGAAATTTATTATTGAATCACAATATAATAACATGATTCGCCTTAAATGTAAGATGCATTACTATATGTTCAACTCATTTATAAACGCCGTTGGGTCACTTTTTATGTCGCAAGTACGTAATCAAATTATTTTAAGTAGAATAGTCATTTAATACATTATCTTAAAGGTACGGTAAAATCAAACAAAAATATACATATGTTTAAAAAGGTATTGCAATATGTCAATGAAATAACTAGGAAGTAAAGTACATTTAATAAAGAAATAGAGGATAATTGTACACGAAAATTTATATGTTTTACAAATGGCGTAGCCATGAGTGAAATGTTCACTTTTAGTATTCACGATGTAGAATAATTTGCTATGTTACTACAAACATACACTTTTTTATCATATGCCTAAAATTGGAATAAAAAGTCATTTAAAAAAGCGCGCAAATTTGTATGCGTTCGTAACGTCATTTCGGAAATAACGTCGTTTAATTAGTGCCCTCGCCCTTTGTGTGACATTTGGTTTAGAACCGAGAGGCTTACATTTTTAACAGTTAAACATATCAAAATGATATTTTTACTCTTTGAAACAGTAAATATATAAATACTTTCTAGTATCGCAAAGTAGATATGTGATAGTGTCAAAAAAATTATATGTTATTCACATAATTTATTTTGTTAATGCCAATTTGTTGAGTGCTTTTCTGAACATTTATATTTCTTGTTTAAGGAGCAACTTGTTCGTAAATTGTAACATGTAAAGCTGGAAAAGTTCCGATTTAAACTTGTACCGTTTCCATTATATTGCCACTACTTTAATGCGTCTGTCTCTAACTGATCTCATAGCGCTTAAATGCGAAACTGATTTGAACATTTGTGTAACACAACGAAGCCAATCATTGCATGAGTTCTAAGTTCGGGCAATAACTAGGCACTGTGTAACTTTGATTCATGGGAAACATTGATTAATATTTATATGACAAACTACAGAATCAAGCTCCGTAGCCGAAAGTTTAGACATAAACCACGTTAACCTAGCATTTATGTGAACACTTCGTTTGAGCCTTTTTATTGTCGCTTAAAAGGAAATGACTTTGTCTATCTGACTAAAACGGCTACACCAGACAATTGTATTCGTCTCAGTTGTGTAATATATATTAAAATTATGGGGTTTAAAGAACAGTATTTTGAACGAAATGTACATCATTTCACATTCAATCATGAATATACATTACAGATAGTAAGAGACCTTTGGAATAGTTCCATTAAAGGATCTTAATCGTAACATCAATAATTTAAAATATAAAAAAAAATGTTTCAAAAGGCAATACGTTGATCATTTTGTTTCTTTCATTGTTAACCATTTTCAGAACTAGTTAAATAACCAATTCACACAAAAATATTGCAAAGAAAAACATATATTTGACACTGAAATAATTTGAATTTACGACCCAGATTGTCTGAGACATATTTGAAACATCAGGAAAATAAAAAAAGTCATTTCTCAATCTCATGTCATATGGCCACACAACACATCGTATCACTCTTTTTTTAAAAGTGTGTTGTCTGATACAAAATGGTGATAAGTCACTTTGGTAAAAAATCCAAAGAAAACTTAATGCATGGCAAAACTATGATACTATAGTATTTGTTCTTAATATTCTGTGGACTATTGAAAATTGACTACTATATCCGATTTTAAGCATTACGCATACGATCGCTGCCAATAATGAAACCAATCAGAGGTTCTTAAGCAACCGAAGTCCGACAACATATCACGGGGGAATTTAAAGAAGTGTGCAGAAACAGATAAAGTATGACATATTGTGCACTCCCTTTTGACAACCGTTCACTTTAGTATTCAAAATCAAGGTCGTTTGCACAGCCTTATAAGCAAATTATTTCGTCTAACACTATTATACAGAATTAATCAATCGCAGAAAGTTGTATGATTTAAGAAGACGTTATAAAGAAGTCGATTATTGACAAAGTACTGCAATGCATTTCTGCTCCTTGAGTTTCAAGTTTATTCTGAAACAAAACAATTAAGTATATATCTTTTGCTTTCTAAGCAGCGCATTGACCTGTATACATTGGCATTTATATAAATCGGCATTTCCGTTTTCTTTGTTTCGTCATTCGAAAAGCAGTCTGAATTTGATTTACACTGTTCAATGACATTGATATTGTAAAAGTAACAATGTCTATACCCCCTGCACTGTTAATAGTAGTTGACTTATCTCAATAGTCGCATAGTTATAGTCTGTCGACAATTACCTTCTGTGTTGACCACCCACTTGTTATTGGCTGATTACAAAAAATAAGGCAAAACACAATATCACCGTCAGATCGGTAACTAACTGCGGTGCTTGAAAATTTGCATCTTAAATGTGGCTAATTAAAGATAGTCATAATTTGCAATCAAACATCAATGGTAGTTTATACAGTTATTCATGCTGTTGGAAAGATTAACTAGACAAATGTCATTGTAAAGTCATTACTATATTTATATTCATGGTTGCAAATCTTCTACAAGATTTGGATATCTCACATTACCAGCTCACGCAGAGATGACATCAATTTAGGCGTAAATCGATGACCGCTCACTTCTGTCTTTTAGAACGGAACGCGATAATTATGAGACTGGATATAACATTATCACCACCACCACGGTACATTATAAAATAGATTAAATAAAAGGAAACACAACAGTGCTAATAGAAAAAAAGGAAATGTTTATACGAAGATATAGATCTTTTGGAAGCACAGAAAACACAATCCATGTTAATCTAATAGAAACTATTAGTTGACTAACATGGTAAGGGCAATACTTTTATCATCCCGCATCGGGGTAATTCATTGTCAGAGATCTTTATTTTAAACTTATATAGTGTACAATGACTGTGAAACAAGTAATAAAAACACTATACTATTAACTATCGTGGGCACTATTTTATACTAGAATGTGTCGGGGAAACCGAAGTATCCGGAGGAAAACCAGGGTAGGCATATTCAATTATCAATAACATTCTGAAAATAAAGAACTTAACTATTGCTTTCGAAAACCGGGGCGACCTTCGAAAGTCGTCACACAGCTATTTACGAAAGCAATTTTGTAAATCGAAAACTGAGAGGTCAATGGCGATTAAGCCTTGTTGATATATGCCATAAGATCATCATTATTTCTGCAATGTGTATGCAAAAAGAAATAAAATGTAAAGCAATTCTTCTGTTTATATACCTTGAGCTAACTTGAGGATAGGAAAAATGATGTCTAGGTACCTGTGGCAGTTCGGAAATGATCCCGGCTGATGTGGAAAAGTTCATATGTAATGATTCCAGAAATGAGAATAGCAGTGTATTAACCATACATAACCTTAATATCATTGCCTAAATTGCATGAACGCTTTATTACGTTAGCGAATTGCATCATGTCCGACCATCAATGTATCCGGTCCTGCTTCATTGACACTGTTGACCATCATATAAAGTAGCGCTGTAGTAATTAACAGTATGACCGATTCAGTTCTCAACGTTTATTTAAAACTGCTTAGACTGGAAGAACAAGTTCCAAATCGATATATAGCACAACATTGCCGCGCAAATCGAAGCACAGTTACTGCATGAAGATACTAAGATATTGCAATTAAACGCAAGTCCGTCAGCGCGAGTGAGTAACTTCGATTACAATTTTATTTGAGTGAGTTAGGCAAATGCATTGTACCACGTTTTAAAGGAAAGACGTTGACAACTAGCATGCATATAATGGTATAACGTTTTGATAGATCAGCACGACAGTTTCAGTACCGTTAAGTACCGTCTTTGTGTTATCCTATCGATATGGGAATCAATGTATCAACGACAACAAAGAAAATACCATGATTCAACAATCAGTAAATGGACCCTTTCCGTAGGTTTAAAATTACCGTTGCCGAATTGAGATACAATTCCTAATTCCGGCCAAGGAAATATTCCTATTTCAAGACTTATATATCAATCAAACACAAATTTTATTGGGTTAGTCACCTTAATGGCGGGTATTTTTCCAACGCGAATTGCCGACAGTCCATACTTTTACGCTGTAGTTTGAGACCCACTCAAATGGCATGTTTTTTTCTATGGGAATGCTTTATTTTACCTATATGTAAGAGTCAATAGCAATATGTTTTGAGACTCATTCAAAGAGTACAAGTATGGCCATTCGTTTTCTGCCTATAATATATTATACTCTATGTTATCAATAAAATATTCAGTTTACTATTCAAAATCTTTGTAATTTAGTACCTGGTCGTTTAATTTTCATTTCTGTAGTCAACAGTTTTTAAACCATTTTATGACACTTAAAAATCCAAAAAGTATGCTACATTTAATTAGGTAAAATCTCCAACATCTCCTCCCCGTTTACTTGATTGTTTAAGTACTTGAAAAGTAGAACTATTAAGTGCAGTTTTGAAGGTAAGTTTATGTTTTTGGGATGCAAATGAGTTCAGCTTTCATTATTTTATCCTGTGCCCGAAAAATGTCCCCGTTCAAATCAGATTACTACAACATCGCGGTGGGCCTCAGCGACAGCTCACTTAACCATTTATTTCGGTGTGGTCCGTAAAAAAATTTACAGTTAAAAGTTAAATAATATGTTAATGAAATACAAAGTTATATATAGAAGAGAAATACAGAAAATATTTATAACTAAATCGATCGTACACGTTTTTGGAACAGCCATCGTATATGGTAGATTAGTAGAATACGGGTTTTAAAACTCCAGCTTTGATCGCCTTCCAAGGTCAAATGTGTTTTTCCCCAATTGTTGATGCCGGAATATCTCCGACTAGTACATGGCACATATTTGTGAATTGCCTCAGAAAACCTTCTAAGTGTTCTTAGCGGCTGAATAAGCTGACCTGAAAAAAACACATTTAATTGGCATTATATGTCAGTGTTTGTCTATGTTCAGCGATGTGGTACGGTTTGGCCCAAATGCCTAACAGGCGTGTAGTGGCTTTTCATATTGCTGCTTCTCTGTGAACTGTTATTCATTGGTAATGACGAATTTAAATTTACTTGCTTACGGAATATTTAGCAACGACAAGTTTTACTTTGTTGAGATCATTTTATTTTATTTTAATTTTGTTCATGTTTATTAACAAGCACGAAAAGCCAATCTATTGGTACGATGTTGCTACTGCGATAATTTCTAGACTTAAGATTGTCCTTCTGATAATCAAAGAGAAAAAGGTGGTAATTGAATGATGTAGAAGCAAATATAGATTTACGCATTGCCCCAGTTTGAGAAACTTTGGTATTTGTCTGTGAGGGTCATTACCAGTTTGACACGAAGGTCTCGCTATGTAAAACCACGATATTAGAACGTTAGAACAACATATTTGCAAAAATAGTATTCGAAATACAACATATAAAAGAGTGAAACTTATGCCCCATTCCGTCCAATGTAAATTTATCATTTTTATTATCAAATAACCTCGTTGCTGACTCGATGAAATATATTGTATATCTTTCAATGAACAAACTATTATACTTTATGTTGTTATTTATATCTAAAATGAAAACAATTTAGCCATTACTTTAAATATTTATATTGGTATATTCAACAAAACAAAAAGTGAAGTCGTACTGTCAATATTACTGATATAAATCGAAGGTAAAAATAACAGTAAGGGACTCCAGTGTGTTTTAAGATGTGTCGACTTTGAATAATATTCATGCAAACTGTTTAAAGTCCATCCTTTTGTTCATCTGATATTTCGGTCAACTTTATTTGCCTTTGTCCTTTTGGGTTCAGGCAAATACAGCTAACCTCGGACAAATAACTGGGCCAATATGAAATTGCCTAATAAATAACATTATAATATAAGCCGATAATGAGAAGCATCAGTTTAGATTTAATGCAATAAATAGTTTCGAGGTCAACGACCTTCGGACTCCCTCACGCCATTGTGTAATGTAAAGATCCTTTTCCCCCAGCTTGAATTGTTTAATTAAATAATGCATGTTGACAAAAAAGTCTTTAAATGTCAATGCATCAGCAAAACGGGCAGCGTAACTAGTTTTCAACGCCTTTAACAAGTTGTGCGGTTGGATTTTCTCTAATCAAATACCAGAAGAAAATGCAATTCGGAATCACATTAATTTGTTTTAAAAAAAAATTGTCTGAACAAATCGCAACTCATAACGACATTAAATACAACACAACATATCACTCATTATTTTATATTTGTTAAAGCATGTGCAGATCATAAACGTTTTTGTGATTTAATTTGAAAAGACAACAATTTCACAGATAATATCAATCCTGTTAGTCGCCGAAAGATATCATATGTTGGATCGGCATCTTGTGATTCTTGGAGATTCGATGTCACTGAAGAAGGTGCTCATGGGATGACAGTTTGCACTTACTGTTCAATAGCATCATACAAACAAGACGATCATTTCGTGCAATGGATCTGTTGTGTAATTACGGATGCACTTTTACCCACTATTGATATCTATATCATATAGACTGTAGCCTGGTAAAAACTCCAGGCCAAACACTATATAAAAGGCATCTTCATCTTAACATTTTAAGGTGTCGGTAAATTCCATTTAGCGAGACATAAAAATGTCTCAAATAAATTTGAATTTACTTACAGCCTTTTACTGACTGTTTTGCTGCATTAACTTTAAAAGGTAGTACGGAATAAAAAAAGTCCAGACATAACTAAAATCGACATCATCCTAATGCATGTAATGTCATGTTGAAGGACGTTGTTATTTTTTGTAAGTATGTGTTTTAATGTGTATTTTCACAGTCGGCTTAATGTCAAAGAAATGCACATAAAAGGTTTCAATTAATACATTTTAATCTTTTATTGATGCGTTTATATCTGATTGAAAATTTGAGTATAATAAGCATGTGAAATGTTTCTCTCACTTATGAACGCCTTCGAAAAAGTCACTTTTATAATTAGTCTTACTTCAAGATTTCATTACTGGTATTACGATGAAGCGGTCGTTTCGCATCAAAGCAATAATAAGGCACTGTTTTACATTGAAATATGAGAAGTAATTATCTGCTCTTATTTTTTTTCTTTCGTCTGAATTAAGGGAATTTCTATAATATGAACCTGCCCCCCCCCCCTCTCCCCAATGTTGAACAATTCTAATACATATCTTATATCCTATGCTAAATCGTTTCCAGTGGTTCAGTATGTGTTTAGTCTCCATACAAGATTCAAAACCTATATCAATAGGGGATTATGCAGCCGCGATACTTCTTTTCTGGATGGTGCAGCCACTATTTATGTAGTAATAAGATTCATAAATACAATTTTGTATTGCAAAATTGGTGTTTAATAGAATCAAAACATGAGTGATTCTCATCGTTTGACATTAAGGTAACTATCCCCATATATATTATGTAGGAATATTATATAATTATCGATATAATTATATTTCCGGTGCCTGATTTGGAAATATTTTCCGAAAATGGTAGCCCCTTTGTTAATGTTAAACTAAATTACAGAATCCATTTACTAATTTAAGGACCGCGTTAGATTTGTTTTCTTCCCAAATCGGTGTTTTACTTGGCACAAACTATTGTTCGAATAAATTTAACGCTATTGTTTTATACACACGCTAGTTGTGTGAATGCTTTGTCTATGAAAACAAAACAATATGTTTAAACCCCTACCCTGATTGATTAAAAGTATTCACTCGCAATGTGGTGCTCTCGTATAATTTGAATAACTCAGGACCTTGGAGCAGTACCTTTTCGATTAATGGATATGAACATTGTCTAACAATTTTGGCAGATGATGTGTTTTTAAATCCAATAGGAACCGGATCAGTACCGATTTTCATGTCACTATATAGGTCGAATCAACATTGTCATTGAAGCACGACCGGATAACTTTAATGACCCGGTGTAGTTGCTGCTTGGAAAGAGATCCAGTAAGGCTCATGCTATTAAGGTAATGTACGGTTAATAATTGACTGTTTCAAAACTGCTAGGTTCATTTCCGCAATCATTATGCATGAGTGTATCTAAACATTCTTGACAATAAGATTTCCGTATGAAGCGAGTGTTAGTGACACGTTAACAATGTTGTTTTACCATGCATGTCAATTACCAGCTTCAATCAAATCAACCCTGCTTTTGTATTCTGTAATAAGGTTTTCACTTGATAACTTCGTGTATCTTATCTGGGTATATAAGGTTTTCTTTTCTGTTAACACTGTTTGGTGTCCTCATTTGAAATATTATATAGATGTCTATTATAGTATTTCTAGTTTCATAATAACCATATCCCATTGAGTGTTGATCGATTGAAACCAAAATTAATGTCTTCTCTGTGAGAAATAGTGACATGGGATGTTTGAAAATACGAACAATAGCAAAGTAATTATTTTACACAATGCATGTTTAGTAAAATAATGACTGGTTCAAACCGGTTTCTACGGGAACGGCAATTTAAGAAAGTAAATATATAGATACACCAAATAGTATTATCATAAAAAATATATATTTTGTTGTTTGGTAAAAGTCGTGTATGTTGTGATTAATGTGATTATTTATCATTTATTCCAGATTTATACCGTGTCAAGGCCGTAATATGAACCTTGCTTCGTGAACAATATATATTATAGAAATGTTGACATTTTTGTTGCACTAAATGTAAATAATCAAGGTTATCAAACTTCATTAGTTTGGTAGCTTTGCACTATAATGTCTTTTAAAAAAATGCTTTTTCCAAAAGTCATTTCAGAGGACTATTTTTCGAAATCGCAACAAAAGAAGTTAAATATAAACATAATGTCCTCAATCAATTCTTCAAATATAAAATCACACATAACGAAATTTAAATCGAAACTACAATATTGTCCATAAAACACGATGAGTTAAAAAAAGTATTTTTTTGGTGTTTTTAAGGTGATATGGAACTCAAAAATAGTTACCTTCTGTAAAGCTTCTGTTTATTTGTTTGATGATGTCTCGGTAAATTATATTCAACGCGGCATCTCAAAGTGTTTTGGATTTTACTAACAGCGACTTTTAGTCCTTAACTGCTTCTCGAGATACTTAATGGAAGTATATAAGAAAATGTCTTAAGATTTTTCATAATTAACAAATTCTATTTGCAAACAATATCACTTATAGAACGTTTAACTTTATTGTAAATTAGTTCATTAAAGATACAAGCGGCCAAAGCAACGTTTCTTTTGTAGTCAAGTGGCATCTCTCTGCAAATAATTCTTGTGAATACCTTTGAAACAAACTTTGATAACCTGATCCACCTATGTTGAAACAAAATGAGTTGAGTTTGTTATTTAAAAATTGTTTGCTTAATAAGAGCCTTAAGTACATAATGCATTTAAGTAACTTGCGTTTTTAACATATATAGTTATGGCGTTATAACTCAAACTAATCGGCAAATTTGGCGATCCCAATAGGAGGACTTTCATATATTCCTATCTAAGTCACCACTATTTCTTATTCACAGACATCCGCAAACAAACGTCAACCAAAAAAGTAAATCCATTTTACTGAAGTGACGTGACAATCAGTAATTTTGATGCAGACGAATCGCTTGATAAAAAGGATGATAAAAGACGTATGGTAAATTGGTGTAGATCAAAACATCACCCTGAGCAATTCGCCTTTATCTTTATCGTTATACAAAAACACAACAACATCACACGTCATTTGTGTCTGAAACAAAAATAACTGCATCTTTTTAAACAAAACAAACACAATAAACCCATTATTACGTATTTAAAGGTATAATACAAGTATTATAAGGGAACAATCGCGGTACCAATACAAGACAATTGACGACAATATAAGCCAAAACTCGGCCAATATCGCCAAAACTCGGCCAATATTAACCAAACACGGCCAATATGAGTTTTCTCCGCTTTGATTGGCTACAAAACTCTCCTAATATAGGATTTTAGAAACGGAACATTGAAAAATATGCTGGATTTTATTTTAAAAGGCTGCCATTTTGTTTTCCGTTTTGCTGACTGTATTTATAAGTTTGTAGTTCGTTTAAACATATTTGATACTTCTAGCTTATTAAATACGTCAACCACTTTGTACGGATTGATATTTCAGTTTTATTTAACCCGTTGGTGGACTTTACAACTATTATGTTTTTGTACACCGACAATATGGACGACGAAGGTGAAAAATTGACGTTTTGGCAAACGATTAACGAAATTAAGACGAAAAGACATGCTTCCTTACACTGTACAGTTTCATAAGTATGTTCGATATCACTTTAAGGATGCATGTCAAAATCAGCAAAGTCAAGTCTAGAAAGGCAGACACCATGAATGAATAAGGGATAAATACGGCTTTAACAGTTCAATGTGAACTTCAGGTAAGTTATTTGAATGTTTTTAAACAAAATGTCGAACCATACGTAATCGTAATTGTTCATTAATAAAATACTGTTTAATTATGTGGTTCTATATTGGCCGAGTTATTTGTCCTCTGTCAGCTATATCTGCCTTTGCCTTCACAAGTACTGGGCCAGTATGAAATCACCTAATTAATAGCATTATTTTATTTTGAATCGGATCTCAGATTATATTGTAAAGAAATGTTCATCTATATACACTATTATATCAATAAAACGATGTAAAAACAGGGACAAAAAAGTACACTTAATTCTACGAAATCTTGCCGATAGCATGGCATATAATGGCATATACTGTTTAAACGTAAAAGGAGCAATATCATATGAGGGCTGCTTGTAAGGTTCGAGGACAGGCTTCGCATCTTTTAATATCAATAAAGATATGAAATGTTGATATAACTTTTAAATGAGCCACCTATTTCGGATCATTTAAGGCACAGACTATGCATTTATGACCAATTCATATTTTGATGATAACATTGCTAAGGAGAATAAGAGTATGGAAGAAGGTATTTTTAAACGATAGTCGCATGATACAGACTTCATGTGAAACATAACTCAACATACAATTGAAATATAATAAACCTTAAACAAGTACCTCTTGAAACATGGTCCAAAATTTGAATGGATCATAAACGTTTAAAAATGTGTTTGGGATTTTGAAACTCAAAGGCGAAGTTAACAACATATAAATGCAAAATAAACACGGAGCAAAGGTAATTTTTTCATGAAATGTTTTGCGATCTATTTTCAACATTTACCGTTGATACATCCCTGATAATTTTAACATTGGATAGGAAGGTGAATATTCATAATGTTTCCACCGATTACTTGTATCAATTGCATACAATTCTGGCTTAAAACGATTGGTTTCAGACCTTAAAACGGTAAATATAATTTATGGTCCGAACAAATTATGAAAAAAGGTTAAGGGGAGATAATTTAAAACATATGCATGATAGGTTTATGGTTTGTCTGTACTGCGCATTTCTTGCCATCGCATACAAAGTTTTCTTTCCCTCCAGTCAGTAGTTTTAAAATTATTTCCCGTACAAAGGTGTGACGGACGTACGGACAAAGGGGCGAATAAATAATCTACCTTTGGGCAGCATACACACGTTTTTGCACCAATATTAGACAAACTTCAGTGAAGGTAATCGCTTCATATTAACTGAATTATCTGTAGGCATCCCTTACACTGCATCCTTGATATCAAATAATCATTACTTTAAATTAGGAATTACTGAATCATATTTGAAAATCGGAATAACCAGGGAACCGAAGACGAAAAACGGGTTGAATAGTGTGTGTTTTCATAAACAATTTATTTTATAGCAATGCTTCATACTTACTCGGCACATCATCAGGGGACAACTTCATATTGACGCCATTTGTAAATATCTAATCTCAAAGATTACCCAAGTTTTCAAAACTTCAACTGATTTAGGACGGCTACAGTTGAATGAGATGATTTACAATTCAAGAATATCAGACAAGTGTTTAAGAAATACATTTACAAAGATTATTTGTAAAAATTAAAATAAAATCAAAATAATTATTCCTGCAATATTGAACATATTTTATATAAATTCATACATAATTAAATAAGTAGTTTGATAAACATACGTAATAAATTTGAATCAGATGTTTAATTAAGACTACCATGACAAGCATGAGATCTCTCGCAAACCATTTGATTTATATTCTGGCAATAAAACACTTATAAGGGTGGACAAGTACCGTACTTCACTTGTCACAAATATTTAGGCTTATGGCAATTCAATCATTGAGTTTGTAATAAATCATTTCTACTTAAAACCTAGTTTTACGACAGTTAATCTTATTTAATACATAACTAAAACAATAAAATGCACACTTAAACGGAAAACCCAGCACTACATATGTGTAGCTTCAAAAATATTAAGTTACCAAAAACTGATTTTGGCACATCAGTTCAAATGCATTGGCTGATGTAAAGTGTTTGGTGTTTGTTAATTTGAGTTAACAGACTGTGAACTGTACATATTGCACTTTAAATACATCCTCGGCACCAGAGCGTATCATAACCTATATGATACTCTAAGCAAATTGGCTAGGGAAACTTCGTAAATCTTGAATATTCATAAGCATACCAGTGAAATAGCCGATAATAAAAAAGGAAAGAATCTCCTTTGTGAAAAGATATCGGTGTATTTAACAATATCCTACCTGAAACGATTTGTTAGCCGTTATCTCATTGGAATATTTCGAACAGAGATTACATCTGTGATTTTTCGATCATTTCCGCACCGCACGAGGTGTGTCTCATGCGACCAATCATGAGGCTGGATTTCAACTTATTAATTATTCATGAGTACGAGATTTTTTATCTAACCTTAAAAAGTGGGTTAAACACATAACGTATAACTTGTTTAGAATAATTTGCATATGTATGAAGCTCATATAATATACATACGAGCTACAACAATGAAAAACATTAAAATAACTGAATATGAAATATAAGAAGGCATGAGGTTGTGCAGGCAAACTAATTTAAACATTTTACATTGACAAGTGACACTGTGACATTAACAAGATGAGCATGTTTTTGAATTATTTTGATACTTGAATGTAAGTTCTAACACGAACGCGTACGAGTAGGCTATACATATGATGGTACGCTTCATGATTTAAATGTGACGTTACGCTTCATGATTTAAATGTGATGTTACGCTTCATGATTTAAATGTGACGTGACGCTTCATGATTTAAATGTAACGTTACGCTTCATGATTTAAATGTGACGTGACGCTTCATGATTTAAATGTCACGTGATGCTTCACGATTTAAATGTGACGTGACGCTTCATGATTTAATTGTAACGTTACGCTTCATGATTTAAATGTGCTGTTACGCTTCATGATTTAAATATGACGTTACGCTTCATGATTTAAATGTGGTGTTAAGCTTCATGATTTAATTGTGGTGTTACGCTTCATGATTTAAATGTGACGTTACGCTTCATGATTTAAATGTAACGTGACGCTTCATGATTTAAATGTAACGTTACGCTTCATGATTTAATTGTAACGTTACGCTTCAAGATTTAAAAATGATGATACGCTTGATGATTTAAATGTGACGTTACGCTTCATGATTTAAATGTGACGTTACACTTCATGATTTAAATGTGACGTTACGCTTCATGATTTAAAAATGACGTTACGCTTCATGATTTAAATGTGGTGTTACGCTTCATGATTAAAAAATGATGATACGCTTTATAATTTAAATGTGACGTTACGCTTCATGATTTGAATATCTATCGCATCGCTATCCAATATTTAAAACTTAGCGTGGCTAAGCATTGCGGCATTCATTATAGGTATGTTTTTTTAAACCAACTTTTAAAATAAATTTGTTTCAAGTTTGCAGCTTCGTTGTATATACTTAAGTGCGAAATTGATTCGGTTAAAATACACATAATCCATCATTTTATCTTTCTAATTATGTGAAACAATACTCTTGGTATTCTAACATCAGTTTTATGTAAAAGCAAAGATGGGATTTTCCTACTGTGCTCATGAATGGAATGAACTTCGTGAATCGGGTATACAAAAACTGATTTATGAAGTGCTTATCATTTTCTCTTCCTGAATATTTATATCTAAAGTGTATTACAAATTTGGAGTTGAGTTGTTCAAGCTTCGTTGAAAATGGAATCTGTTAAAATACACGGTGTTCTTCATATTTTCTTAATTATGCTATACAGCTATCTTATTATAATAAAATCAGTTGCATCTACAAACGAAAACGAAACATTTCAAAAACAGTGCTCATGTACAGCTGTGAATGTGAATGGATATACTACAGTTTCATGCATTTTAAAAGATGCAAACCACGATTACAATTTATGTCTGACGGAGAATGCGGGACATATCAGTGGTCTTACGATAAAAGGAAATGGTTTATATTTATTTCAAAATGACAGTTTCAAGGAAGTATTTTCCTTTGTTGAAAATTTGGATGTATCAAACAATGAGGACGACTTTGTCGTCACTGTGTCGTTTCTGTCAATCTTTAACAAGTTGAAAAGCCTACGTCTATATAACTGTAATATAATAGACATTGAATATGAAGCGTTTAGAGGAAGTCCTTATTTAGAAGTAATCGACTTGGCAATGAACAGTAATTTGTCATTCAGGCAATTGGCTGATGGTTTAATGAACAACGAGTTAAGATATCTTAAGATGTTAAATGTTAGTGGAATATACAATCTCAAAGGGTTCCCACCTGTTTCCCTAGAGGTTCCATTTTTTCAAAACCTTGCGAATTCCAGTTTAGAAGTGATGGATATGAGTTGGACAAGGCTGAATTTCATAGAAGATTCGTGCACGCACTTACCGTATCTTAAAGTTCTAAACATGTCAGGGACGTTTATTATTGGCTACACTAATTGTATTGCTGCTTTAGTGAAACTCAAACATCTTGAAGTTATAACTATTGATCATTGGCCCATCCTTGTCAGGGGACAAGAAAGTATAATATCTACCGACGATTCAAAACACCTGTTTAAACGTTCTACAGATACATGCCCTCCTATGCAATTTAGAAACGAAACAACGGGCTGTATAAATTTGAAAGTAACGCTTACAATTCAACTGCGATTCATTAACATGGATACATTTTTCTGGGATTTTTCAAACACTATCTGTTTCGAAAAAGACAATAAACTAAGAAATTTTATTTTGTCCGGAAGTAAGACATCCAAACAAGTCGGCTCATTGGTTGGGTACAAACATTTGAAGCTCGTTGATGCGTCCTATTTGGAATCAGCTTTTGTGGGACCAACCGTTCCGCCCTCGTTTGTTAAGGACATTCCCTTGCTTGAAATATTACTTTTACCGGGGTTAAAGATTGGATTATTTAACAATACTGAACTGTCTAGTTTTGTTTCAAGAAATACCAATTTGAGAATACTAGACATAGCTTATAATGGCATTACTGTTATTCCACTCGAAACATTTAAACAAAATATTTTGCTGGAACACATTAATATTTCAAGAAATAGCCTCACCGTTTTTAATGTGGATCTATCAAACAATTTAAACTTAAAATCAATAGATCTCAGTAACAATAAATTAAAAATACTCGGAACTCAGTTTTTGGAGTCCTTACAAGTACTTAATAGTCTAACATTTGTTGAAGTATACTTGGATCTCAACTTAATGGAGTGCAGTTGTGCAATTTTAAGGGTATCGCAGCTGGAAAATGTCAGCATGGCCCTGACATGTGAACGAAAAGAAAAGATGTATGACCTCTCTTCGGGCACGAACTCTTCCAACAATGTGGAAGAATTGTGTCAATCTAACATCGATTCAATGTTAATTATCTTGCCTTTGATTGGAGGTACTGTTGTGATAGCGTGCGGTGTATTGATTCGATGTTATTTCTTTCGAAGAAAGATGGATAATTCACTAAATGAAGAAATGTGTATCGTCAACTACAACCGCAAAGAAAAACCAAAATATATCGTTTTCCTTTCGTATTGTTCACAGGATGACCATATAGTGATAGGAAAAATATATGAAACACTAAAATCCGCGCTCTCAAATAAGCTCGAGCATGACGGAAACGAAGACTCTTTAATTTTACTTGGTGACAAACATTTCAAAACAGGTACACACCTTGATGACTGTATTGTTGAGGCTGTCAACGAAAGTTATGTGGTAGTGTGTTTTATATCAGATGCATTTATCAAGAGTGAATGGTGCAAAAAGGAACTCCACTATGCAAATCTTGGCCAGGTACTAATTATCCCTGTGTATCTAGAGAGATGTAACACAGACGCTATGACAGGAATACTAAAATATATATTTAATTCCCAGGCACGACTTTGTTGGTTTGAACTTTTTCACAAAGACAAAGCCAAACCAGAAGATAGTGGTCACCTCGAAAATAATGCCCCGATTAATTGCGGAAAGGATTCTGCTCATATAAAACGAATGGCGTCAGCAAAACACAGTGAAATGTTATGCAAAGATTTAACGGCCCATCAACAAGAAGTTGTTTATTCATTATGTAATAGAATAGCTGAGCACGTAGATAAGTGTTCAAAGACCGTTACCAGAGGCAAGACACAATGAAGTACTGTGCGAGGAAATGTGACTGTATAGTATGTGATATAATAACTAAACACGTTTAAAACTTTACATATACTTTGCGTTTGTTAAATCTCTACTTCCTTTTCTAACAATCATAAAGAAAGTAAAAGAACTGTATGCTACGATACAAACCAACAACCAAACTCACATGCGCAAAGGCTGGAAATCGAACCCGAGTCGCCTTGGTTGGATGCTAGTTGTGAACATTTGGGACGTACCTTTTACAATCTGTTGTATATTGTTTGTGACATAAATTTCGATTGCATTTATGTTAATGTGGGTAAGAAGATGTGTATTCAGTAATAAAAAATATTTGATATTCATAAAGCATTACAGAGATAAATACAATGAGAGGCTAAGTAGCCTAAATTATAACCACGACCCTGTTTAAATGCAAAAAGAACACAAATATGCAATGTTTATTTAATAATAAAACAAAGTACCTAAAAACATTCCGTCTATTGGCATCATACTTAAGTATACCTATGAATTTATTATGGAGATCGGTATGTTCTGTATATTGTATTAAAGATAATGAGGAATGTTTATGTGGGTATAAAATTGTGTATTCAGTAATAAAATGTTTGATATTTACAACGCATTACATAAATAACAACAAAGAGAGGCCAAGAAGCGCCTAAAATATAACCACATTCCTGTTTAAATGCAAAGAGATCAAATTTGCAATGTTTATTCAATAATAAAGCAAAGTACATGTAAACATTCCGCAACCTTATGAATTTATTATCGACATCTGTATGTTCCCTATATCATATTGCAGATAATCAGGAAGTAAAGGGTTTTGTCTATTGTATTGTGCCAACAATAAATTATAAAAATGTTTTTTTTTTATATTCTGCATAAATGCCAGAGTTTTATGTTTTCATCCAATTAAATCTGCAAGTTTCACTTTCATTCAGTTTGATTTTATTTCTCATTACACTTTTATTTGTTTTGAAATTTAAATTAACTATGAACTGTCGATTATCATTTTGACTATAACATCTTGCTGTTTAATATTAAAATTACAAACAATGGTTTTGTTTCTTGGACGTGAAACATGATTTAGCTGTATTCATGATGTTATGAATTTAGTAATTTACTCAAAAGCACGCGAAATAAAGCGCAACTAAACCCAAATAGCTTGTTTTGTTTTACTGTTGATGTTTGTTGTGCCTCGGAAGAGTCTTAGTAGCCTAGAATATAACCACAATCCTGTTTAAATATTTTAGAACAAGTTGAGTTTTAACATTTCAGGGCAGCGATCATTTATGGTAATAAGAGAAAACAATTGAAAATAAACAATTACTCAAATTTTTTAGAAAAATTATGTTTAACGTAAACCGTGATTTAAAAGAACTGCACGTATGACGTCAGTTAACAACTATCAGAAATAGTAGTATAACAGAGTGTACACACCTGATGTCAACATTTTAGACACAAGAAATATAAATATACCGTATACTTTTGAACAATAAAAGCGTAAAAGAAAATTGTTTATATACGTATGTTGTAAGAATAATTATTTCTGAGGCATTAAAACAAACACATTGATTTATGGGTATAGGATATCAATTAAGAAGACCATTGTGTATACCATTGATGCCCCAAACATAGCTAAATATGCTCAAAAGAATACACAGAAAGCTGCGGGATGAATTTTCTGCTTCCAAAAGATCTCTATTCTAGATTGTGCTTAAGTGTTTTGACACAATAATGGTACGATTTGTCGCGCCTTTTCGAACAACTTGTTTTGGTATTTTATATCCTTTTTAGGCATACAATTAGAAGAAAACGCAATGTTTGTATCAGTATAAGATCGCAAATCATTTCACCTTTAGAATTCTGAATGGACATAAATTACTTTTGTCTATGTCACTCGCGAAATAAAGTTTTCACTCTTTGACTAATGTGGGAAACTTACACGGAAACAAACAGCTATCCTCTTTATTGTTTAAAGTTTAGTGATAATAATGCAATTTTGTACGTTTATCAATACGAAAAGTGAAGCTGTTCTCTGTCAATATATCTGATATTAATTTAAGATAAAAACAACAACGAAATAATAGCACAATAACAATTGTGGGATCTCTTTTACACAGCAATCTGTATAAAGTACATCCGTCTATATATCTGGTCTCGCAAAGACTCGACTGGCTCAAGGCCGTCGTCATTCTACGAAACTGCGTAAAATTCATCAGTTCTATATCTGATCCTTCAAGAACAAACTCTTTAATCAATCAATCTATGTATCTGGTCCTTTAATGACTCTGTATCAAGTCCATCCGGTTCCTCTAATGACTCTTCCTCAAGTGCATCTATATATATGCAAAAGCAGTATTTATGATGCAAAGACAACTGACGCTCTGGCCAGTCCCATGTCTCAGACGGGTCCCAAAACATGTTTATAACACTTATTCACAGCCTGATAAAGATTCAATAAAGTCTCTATCTACTATCCCAGGCGGCCAGTAAGGAAACACAGTCCTAACGTATCTATCTTAAGGTAGGATCAGACCAACGTAGTCCGTTAATATCATTGACAACTAGATTTCACCACATGATTCGACACCAATCAATGTAGAGACTCAGCCGCAGTACTAGGACCGGCAGGAGGAGGTTAAACTTAGGTTCTCTATTCTCAATGTTCAGGGTCGTCAATCCAAACGTTGCAATTTTAAAATTCAATTTACTTGAAATGATATAAATATTTAATCATATTATTAAAATCATATTGTACTTTTAACTGACAGAAAAAAATAGTTGATTATTTAGAGACTGGTTTTATATTTTCTTACAAAGAGTAAGACATTTAAATAGTAAATGAAATGTATTATGGTCTATATAAAAAATACATATGTAACAGATGATATTGTTTTATGAAGGGTTAAGATGATTTTATTTGGATAAACATAAATTGTGTTCTGTATGACTCACAAATGACTAGTTTACTGAATCATGAGGGAAGTTTTTAATTAATATGATAGAAAAATAAAAGAAATACGTCCTTCAAAAGGATCACATGACTAACGTTAATAGCTGTCTTTATCACATTATAAATTTTATAATGGAATGCTGCAATAATCATTAACAAGAGAAACACAGCTTGTCGAATGAACATATCCTTACGGGTAAAGGTAATTCAAGATGTACATCTCTATTCTTCAAATGTTAAATTGTACACACCGAAATTGAAATCTAAATAGAAAAGCGATTATATCATTGTTGATTTTATCCGTTTTTAATGTCCGTAAGAAATGAAAAGTTTGAAATAAAATCGCTTGGTGTTCTCAAGAACAATAACTTTCTAGAATGCATCTGTTCGGGTTATTCAAAGTGTCGGTGGGATACGTTCAACGCGGAATTCATCTGTCTCAAAATGATTTTAATTTTACAAGCAGCGACTTTAAGCAGACTTCAATCTTTTGTTTCCAATGTTTGTAATGGTTATTTTCGTCATTCGTCACGTTATATTTAAAACCAATTAGGTTATAATATGTATCATTATATGGTTGATGAAATGGTTTGCTTCAAGTTTGAATTGTATATATTTACTGGTATTACAAAATATGAAATACATGAATACCTCTTGTAATCCCTCGTCAAACGCAATGTGATAATATGATCCTTATCGCAATTGGAAGAAAGAACATTGGATTTGTGCTAAATCATATAAGTATGTCATCTTTACAAATCAATTAGAATGTTGATGGATTGGATGAAACGAATCTATTTTGAACGTTTTGAAACATATTACTTTGCTTAATTCAAGATCTTTGTGTACCTGAAGAAGGGAAAAAGAGCAATTATATAACCCTGTCGAATTATTTGACTCTTATTTTACACTGTATTCATTAATGTGTATTTTATCAATTAAAGAAGACATTTCTGTAGATAACGTAACAGTTTTTGCATTTATATTTTGTCTTTTATAATGTTACCACAATTTCGGACAGCTCGTGCTGTTGTTGGTTTAGTTTATAATTAAAATATATCTGAAACATTGTTTGTTAAACTAGAGCCAGTATGACACATTGAATTCAAAAGACAATTGCGTTGCTCTGTTATATAGTTGGTTGTATAACGTAACCATGTCGTCTGCGAACCCAATGTGAAGTCATAAAAAATGCTTTTGACTTGTACGAGAAATTTATTTTTTACCTATCAACGTAATCACAAGTCCTTATCTACAGTATTCATTCCAGGATTGCGCATTCAAACGCGGTATTCAAACATAACAAGTGACAATCAGTGATTTTGAAGCAGACGAATAGCTAATAATCAGGATGATAAAATACATTTGTTATATTGTTGTTGACACACTGAGCAATTTGCCTCTTTCTTCATTGTAATATATAAACGACATTCGTCTTCTGTGTCTGACACAGTCAAGTACATTTACAGCGTATAAACTTTGGCTACACCAAAATAACTTCATTCTTTTTCTCGCAAAACACAAAAGCTTAAACCCGATTTGTCCGATCTGTTCTCAAATTTATAAAGTTTGATTTTTCTGTAAATATTTCATGAAAAAAAAAATCATAAAAATTACACTTTTTAATAACTTAACATTCTTACGTCTAACCAAAGAAAATCCAAGTGAGAACCTCCAAACAACAATATTTATTACGACCTAATATAATATTATAACCTTCTGTTCTGCAAAGCTATTAAACAATTCCAAACGTAAACTTGGTTGGCGATGAAATAAAGTATCAATAGTTTGTTAAATATCATGAGTTTATTTGGACTCGGATTTGTCAGGTTCATCCAAATTGAATGTAAACACTATTTTTAAGAACTAATAATACTATTGAACAGACATGTTTTCAAACAAACCTAATGAAAACATAACAATAATGTCTTAATTATGCAAACTATGAAGTTGAAACAGTTGCAAACAACCTCTTGCATTTGTGCAAAACTTGACTGGTTGTGCATACGCCATTAAATTGTTAAATGAATTTGTAATCATTTATATATGTGTATCACAAATATCTTAAGTAATATATAAATATACTTTAACCTGTAACGACGTAAAGCTCTGGATTTCTATTTCTAAGAATCACTGAATCATATTTAATGGTCGGAAAGACCAGGATAAACTGCTGACGAAGTAGGGAGTGAATAAAGTTATATCTCACCTCCGACATGAATGACGCTATCCGATTGACCTAGAGCGGTCACGTGCACGACGTGTATTATCCATACCACCCCAGTAATTTCCAGTATGTTTCATACCACCCCTGTACCTTTCATACTCCACAAAAGAAGTAACAAAATGGCGGCCGAAAAATTTGTAACTTCTCTCTCGGCTTATCTTTTCACTGTAGGGGAGCTAACTCATGCACGTTATTGAATATCTATTCAATTCAAGCAATCTGTTGTGTATAACCGACTGTTTACATGAGTCAATGGTTACAAAATGGCGACTAAAACACGGTTTACAAGCACAACAAGTGACGAATAACTCAAAAAAGGTTAAAATTAAATTCGGAAGAGACGCTTTGATGCAACAAGAAATCTGCAAATGTGCTGAGGAGTTACCTTCAAGAAATAAGTGTTAAAACAGTTAACTGTTGTTGTTTTTCTTATTATTACATTCATTGACTGTGATACATCTTTCTCGTAAAGTTATTATTGAATGTAACCTTACTGAGAAAATATATATGCTGTCAAACAATGTTATTACTATATTTACATGGTAATTGTATTTATTCCAAATAAACTGGATTACATAAACTTTTTAAATTTCTTAAAATATAATTTTGAGACAATATTTAACGTCACTGAATATTTTTATAACAAATACGTTATATCTTAATATAATCTCATTATTTAAGGTACTCGGTGAGATATATTCGTTACACTGTTAGTAGCTGGGGGGGGGGTATGTGATTTACACCCCAGTGGTTTCATACCACGCTCGAGCTTCGCTCTCGCATGGTATGAAACCACTAGGGGTGTATATTACATAACCCCCAGCTTCTAACAGTGTAACTAATAATACATCCATCATTTTCTACGGTATCTATCATTATCATTCGATAATTGTTTCCTGTAAGCAATATTTCATACTTATTAAGCAATTTCTTTTTCTTCGGACACCTTTATCAAGGGACTTTTTTCATGGACGTCATTTGTGATAAGATTATGTCAGAATGCCTAGAGATTGCACAGCGTGTCTAAGGCTTCGTCTGTATGTATCAAACACCATTTAGGTTTCTTTAATATTCCTCTCTGTCAAATATTTCATTGATGTAATAACACTTTTCAGTTTTGAAAAATGACTGCCACCTCGGTTTTCGTCAGTTGTATACACATCAATATTAGTCTCGACTTAATAACAATTCCTGTACTTTACTTGTTATTAGTTGTGGTTATACGGCAAATCAATTGCATCATGAACAATGTTAGGGGAATATGATCTAATTTCTTCATTATTATCAATTTAGGTGTACAAAGATGTATGTTTATTAAAGAAAATTATTAGATACATGTGCTGCATATCGAGGGGTAAATGCGAAACGGTTTTAAGTGACATTAAATAAAGAAGCAGATAGAACCTTTTCGCTTTCACCCTTCGATATGTTAAGTTAAGTGATGCTTGACAAACACACCAATGGAGCAGCAGCATACATTTAGGCGTATGCCACACAAAGAAACGGTACATGTTCATTTATTTTGGGGAAATCTACTGCGTTGTTTCGGTCAGGTTGTATCAGATGCTACTATAACAGAACTGTACACAATTGTCGATAACTACTAAAATTATCAAATTTTGATGACGGTATTAAATACTACTACTACTACTACTACTACTACTACTATTACTACTACTACTACTACTACTACTACTAATAATAATAATATAGTAATAATAATAACTTAGTAATAATAATAACAATATTATCAATAATAATAATAATAATAATAATAATAATAATAATAATAATAATAATAATAATGATAATAATAATAATAATAATAATAATAATAATAATAATAATAATAATAATAATAATAATAATAATAATAATAATAATATTAATAATAATTATAATTATAATAATAATAAAAATGATAATAATAGAAATGATAATAATAAAAATAATTATAACAATAATAATAATTAAAAAAATAATAATAATATTAATAATAATAATAATAATAATAATAGTAAAAGTGCCCATATTTCGTACATAAACATGTACGACGTCCGGAAAAGTAAATGCTTGTAAATACCAGTACTTCAATACTTCAATACAGTCGGCATTAAAGCAATTGACTCGTGAGGTAGTTTCGTACATTTCTTATCGCAAAATTACTCCTAAACCTTTCGCAATAGGCTTCATTTGAGTGATTTATCCTTTCTCGTACATTTTGTGTATCACCTGTATAGTCTCTTTTCTGCTTAAAGAACCGATACGGTGTTCGAACAAACGATGCGAATTTTATTAAACAGCAATGCAATTTCATCATATGTCAATATAACGAATACAAATTAACCCCTTACGTCTATAATTCTGGAAAAAAAACATATAACAGAAGCTGGACTGTGTGTTGAATGCAAATGGTTCCAGAGTTGCCATTGCCTATACAATGACCATGTACGCGTATGCAATTTTTACAATTAGAAAGTTAAAACGCGTAATTACTGAAGAAAGTATATGTTCTAGTTTGTATGACCATTTATTTAATACAAATATGTATATACTATCAGATTATATTCTTTTATATTTGTATGTTCAGGTCAGAACCGGTTATAAAATGTATAATTTGTGAAAATTAATGCTTCGTGGTAACATAATCCGTCCCTATCATAGTCAATTTTTGCTAATTTATTTTACATATCCTGAAAATACAACATGATTATGACCTCATTCGAAACAGTTACGTTTTTGTTTACAATCTAAACTTTTTAACAGAACCAATAAAGCGTTCGGCGCGGTTCTATGTGTTTATGTTAGAAAGGAAGATGATGTGTAGACTTTATATAGATCATAAGTTACCAGTTGCAATGGTGCTGAGAAAAAAAGAGAAATAAAGTACATTTCAGTGAACAATCATGCAAGTGAAATGTAACAGTATATATTAGGGTTGAAGTTATGTGTTTTGTACAGTTTTTAAAGGGCTACAAACCAGATTATACGATTGCAAGAAAAAGACGTCTTTTTAACAATTTCATTTTGATATTACAGACTTGCAATACAAAAGGAAGATTATTGCTTCTTCTATTACTATTAAGGTTGTGTGGCTACAATTCTGGCTCCCAGGGCCACAATTCTAGAGCAATTGTACTTACACTTAGTAAGAATGTTTGTCTCAAAACAATGTCGGAACATACATGTTTACTATGGCCTCTTTGGGTCAATATTATGATAGGCAATAAAAAATACAATTTCATATTTGATATTTCAAAATTGCAATACATTTATTTTTTAATAAATGCTTCTTCTGTGGCAAGAAGCGAATATCTGTGGCAAGAAGCCGGAAGATAAATGGAGATGACATAGCAGTATGGTCGGGACATACTGTAATATTTACATTCGCTTAGTCCTTTGTATAGAAAAAAGACTTGCCGTTAATAAAACAACCTCTAACTTAAAAATAACTATTGTGAAGCTTTTGACAGAAAGGGTTTTTAAAGAAGCCGACAATATGTTTTCCAAATTAAAATGAAGCATTAGAAATAAACTTTATACTTCCAAAACTGAGCTCGTGTATCTCTCATTTTGAATGTCTAAATGAATAACATATTGTGCCGATTGTTTAAGAACTTTATTTCTCCCACAAAGATAAGTAGATCCAATAATTTAACAATGCTAGAAATTCTTATCTTGCCCACGGGCGAAGATAAAATGCCCGTATGGAACTTCTTTTTAATGGTTTCCACATTGTAATTACCTCCCTTGTTAAAGACTGTCGTCTGTAGCATTATGGAAACATTTTCTTGTGGTTATATTTAGAACGCTAATTAATTATTTCTCGCTTTAAATGTCACCATAAAACAGTTATTAGGCACCTTTCAAGAAATAATGCTTCACTCTCCTTAGAACTATTTAAAGACCGATTTGACTAATAACATCATCTGAATCGCTGCGCGCATATCCATGACAACCACGAATTATCGCATATCCATGCGCAATTAATTTTACTAAGCACAAAAAGTGCCAGCAATAAATACATTTTTACTTAATTTTGTTTAACTGAGGTGGGAGAAAAAGCATCTACCATAGCCGCTCGTGAAAGATAGGTTCATCCCGACCCTCGCGCAGGGTGTTTTGCGGAAACTCGGTAAACCTCGTTTCCGCAAAACACCCTACGCTCAGGTCGGGATGCACCTATCTTACACTCTCGGCCATGGAAGACACTTATATCTTACACTCTCGGCCATGGAAGATACTCATAATGATTTAAAAATGTGATTAAAGACATCGTTGTTAACCTTATAAATGTGAAATATTTGATGATGTGCTCATATATGTAAACCAAACAAGAACAGCTGAAATATTTGACTTTAATCTTGCTAACGATACAGAGATTACATGTGCATCTATTAATCTTCTAGAACAATAAACATATGAAAGTTTACAACGATAACATTAACAACGGTGTACTTTTACAAAATTAAAAACAATCGGTCCGATGAAGACTTAATAACATCGGAGTAATTTCAATTAGTTTAATTCTTTCTGCACAATCATTTTAAGATGTTCTTAAACAAAGCATGTAAAGAATAAATCGAATAATATATTATATAATAACTAAACATGGATAATATACATAGCTCGCTAGCACTCTCTCATTATAATTTCAAATTATAATTAGCACGCAAATTCCTGTAAAAGTTTTCTTAAAGAAATATAAAAAACAACAACATTGGGATCAAAAACATATTTAGTTGACTTAGTTGGCTTATTCTAGAAAGAAAATAAAAGTCCCTTTTGCTTAACATTTTTTTTACAGCGGCTTCCTTATTGAACAAGTGAGTTGTGTACTTATAGGTTATAAGTGCTTTCACATTCACATTTAAAAGAACATAACATCATTGACTATACATGTACAATACATTATTGATTTTCTCTAAACGCAATCTGCCAATATAATCTGACCTGTCAATTTGAATCGAATTTTTGTTATAGAAATATACATGTTACTTTGCTTTTCAATTGATTTTGTTTAGTATATATAATAAGAGATATCATTATTTCCACCCTAATATCTATCAAATACTAAGTAAGTGCCGTGCATGGAAGAAGTTTTTATGGCAAGGAGGAGGATGTTATCATGTAAGCCGAAGGCACTAACCTAGTGTTATATTTATCCTGTTACTTTGTTTATGAAAACATTAAATTACCTTAAAATTTACAATGCACCTTTAAAAAAGGGGTAAAACAGTTGTTCCGTGTTGACGTCGGCACACTCGGTATCCATGTTTAAATGCGCCCACCAAAATAGTTTTCAAAACCATTCAATTTTAATCAAGAAGACTATCGTCAAAGTAATTGCTTTTAAATACGTCAATATCAACTAAAACTAGGGATGGAAACCGGATACCAAATCGGTATCCGGATATTCGTATCAAGTATTCGAATACTATCCGGATACTCGTATCAATTTGTTTCCATAATAAGTAAATAGTGTTTGATATTCAGAACTGCACCGGCAAAGAGATACTTATTTTCTGTTGTAAGTGAGATTGTGTCATTCACCACAGAAATGGAATTCAATATCGTATAATACTGCATATTCTCATCGGTTGCGGTTGGGGTAGGTGCATATAAATTTCGTACGTGATGAAGATTGTCTGGCCGATTTTCTTTGCCAGTGTCTTTTTCATGCAGAATGATGGAATGTTCTGGGTGAGGTGTGGTTCAGGTCGTTTGTTCGGAAACTATTGACAAGATTCTGAAGCGAAGCAGTGTTTGTGCTTTTCCTTTGATATCTTAGAATAGAAAAGAAGTTCGTTTCGCTGTCACATGAACACCAGACTGTAAATAAACCACACGTGGTCTACTGTCCTAATAAACTGAAATTGACACGGCATCTTATTATTGGACCGATGTGTATGCAACTGACAGGATAAAATTAGATATTAACCCTTTTGAACAATATTCATTAAGAATACAATAAGACGACGATTAATGGCATTTAAAGGCAAATGAGAAACAATATCTACATAATTTAACACGTATAATATCATCATCTTATCCATTAAACATGTTTATTTAAGTGAGAAAATACATATCAAGATAATTATGTCTAAATGACGAGAATTTTTTTTAATGATTTTATGAATTTTGTTACATCTATGCACAATTGGCTCGTTGATACTTATATCATATATTTATATTTTAAGTTAGGGTTAAAAAGTTCTGTTTTAATTGGTCTTTGGCGTTTGCCCATTGCCACTTAACCGGGTTTATGTTTAAACTTTATGCTACTGAGCATGTTTCTGTAGCTTTTTGCATATATATTCACATCCTATTACTGTATATGAAGAATTAACTTGACAAATCGCTTTTACAACAATTATAGATGTGAAGTGCCTCTCAATTTAACTTCCTGAATATTTGTATGGGAAATAAATGTTTTTTCAAGTTTGGATCATCGTTGCTCAAGTTTATTGCAAAATGGAATCTAATAAAATACACGTAATTCTTTATTTTATTTTCTTATATATGGTATACAATAATCTTGGTAATATAAAATCAGTTTTATGTAAAAACAAGGACAAAGCAGTTCAACAAGAGTGCTTATGTACATCTGTGAATATGAATGGCTATAATACAGTGTCATGCGTTTTGACAGAAGTAAACCATTTGAACAATTTATGTCTGACGGAGATCACGGAAAATGTTAGGCAGCTTATTATTGAAGGAAATGGATTGTATTTATTTCAAAATGACAGTTTCCACGATGTGTTTTCTTCAGTTGAATTGTTGGATATATCAAACAATGAAGGCGACTTTGTCGTCACTATGTCATTTCTGTCAATGTTTAGCAAGTTGCGCAGTCTACGTCTATATAACTGTAATATAATAGACATAGAATATGAGGCGTTCACAGGAAGTCCTCATTTAGAGGTTATCAACTTGGCATTGAACAGTAAATTGTCATTCGAACAAATGACTGGTGGTTTAATGAACAACGAATTAAGAAATCTCAAAGTTTTAAATGTAAGTGGCATATACAACCTCGATGGTCGTCTGACAGTTTCCATAGGGGAACATTTTTTCAGAAACCTTGCGAACACCAGCTTGGAAGTGTTAGATATCAGTTGGACTAGGTTGAATTTAATAGATGATTCATTTCTTCACTTACCTAATCTCAAGGTTCTGAATGTGTCAGGCACATTTATTATCGGCTTCACGGATTGTATTGCGGCTATAGTAAATATCTCGAAGTTATAACAATGGACCATTGGCCAGTTTTAGTGAGAGGACAAGAAAGTATCATATCTACCGACGAGTCAAGTTACCTGTTTAAACGTTCTACTAATACATGCCCTCCTATGCAGTATACAAATGCAAGCACGGGCTGTGTGTATTTGAAAGTGACGGTTACACTACAACTTCGATTCATGAACATGGATACATTTTTCTGGGATTTTTCAAAAATTACCTGTTTCGAAAAAGACAATAAACTGACAAATTTCGATTTATCCGGAAGTAAGACATCTAAACAGGTCGGCCCTTTAGTCGGTTTCAAAAAATTAAAGCTGCTCGACGCGTCTTATTTGGAATCAGCATATCCTGAACCAGCTATTGTATCCTCATTTATTGAGGACCTGCCTCTGCTTGAAATATTACTTTTACCGGGACTGAAAATTGGGTTGTTTAGCATTAATGAACTGTCTAGTTTTATTTCAAGAAATTACAATTTAAGAATACTGGACATAGCTTATAATGGCATCACTGTTATTCCACGGGATACATTCAAACACAACATTTTACTGGAACACATTATTATTTCAGGAAATAGTCTTACAATTTTTGATGCGTATCTATCAAACAATATACACTTACAATCAATAGATTTTGATAACAATAAATTAAAAACACTCGGTACTCACTTTATAGAGTTCTTTCAATTACTTCCTAGTAAAACATTTGTAGAAGTATACATGAATTCCAACTTGATGGAGTGCAGTTGTGGAATTTTACGGGCATCGCAGCTGAACAATGTAAAAATCTACCTGGAATGCGAAAAACATGATAGGATGTATGACCTCTCCTCGGGCAAGAACACCTCAAACTATTCAGAAGAATTGTGTCAATCAAAAATCGGGTAGTTGGTAAATTGCTTATTATTCTACCTGTAATCGGAGGTGCGTTTGTAATAGCGTGTGTTGTTTTAATTCGTTGTTATTTCCTTCGAAAGAAGAAAGACAATTTACAAAAGGAAGATATGTTTATCGTTAATTACAACCGCAAAGCCAAACCCAAATATATTGTTTTCTTTTCATATTGCTCACAAGATGAACATTTAGTGATAGGAAATATATATGAGATACTGAAATCAACTCTCTCCAAACAGCTCGAGCATGACGGAAACGAAGGCTCTTTAATTTTACTTGGAGACAAGCATTTCAAAACAGGTGAACACCTTGATGACTGTATTGTTGAGGCCGTGAACGACAGTTTTGTGGTTGTGTGTTTTATATCAGACGCTTTCACCAAGAGTGAATGGTGCAAAAAGGAGCTTCACTATGCAAATCTTGGTCAGGTACCAATTATCCCTGTGTATCTGGAGAGATGCAACACAGACGCTATGACGGGAATATTAAAATATATATTCAACTCTCGGGCACGACTTTGTTGGTTCGATAATTGTAACAAAGACAAATCCAAACCGGACGAAAACGGTCATAATGAAAATCATCCCCGATGGCTGACCGGTCTACTCACAGAGTAAAATACAGCTTACTGTGCTAGAGTCGGAACTGTTCGTGACATGCAATAATAATAAACTGGAGAAGTGCTGAAATCTTACATGGACTTCTGTATATAAAATAGTCATAACTTCATATACATATATCTAAGTTAGAATAATGAAACTCTGTCGAGCTACTTATGCGTGTTTATATGTGGTCATTAAATAAACGAATTCGATCCCCGCTCATTAGTTTGAGAACTTCTTTGTCCTTCTTAACATTGGCATTAGAAATATGTTACATACTTATATAAGCTTTAAACTACATTATTAGATCAAAGAATATATATATCAAGATACCTATGCTAGTCCAAATAACAACTTTATCTTTATAAAAGAAATAAGAAGTTTATTTGGCTCTTCAGTAATGCAAGTATATTTGTGATATTACACTTAGTCAGCTATGTATTTGAATGTTTACAAATGAAATCATCATGTTTGGTGAAATAACGTTATAGCAATGTACATTTTACAAATGCAATATTTAAGTTTGTCAATGACATTGTGCATAATAGATATCTGTTAATACTCATTTGGGAGGCTATCAGTAGTGATGTTATTATGATTGTCAATTGATGAGTGAGTGTCTTCTTGTTGTTTTCTGTTAAAAGTTTTTTATGAATACTATTTTATGATTTCTTATAAACATGATTCCAAGTAATAAGTTGAAGTCAGACTTAAACATCAACTCTGGATATTTAAGTAATAGTTTATTGTGTGGTATTTCATTATTGTCACTAATCGCAACAATTTATTAATGCATAAAAAGGAAATGGGAAACATATGTAATCATTTTCGAAATGAGCTTATGCTATTTGTGTTTAAAAAATCAAAATGAAGCCTTATTTACATTTACTTAATATGTTTAGTTTTGTTTCTGCATAGTGTTAACTGTGATTACCATATCATTTAACACGAACAATTATTTGAAATAAAATTTATCTTACCTATCTTATCAACCATAATCAACTTTTTTACCCAGATATTGCAAATGAAATCCCAAAATGTTGTAGTTAATTTTGTGAACTCAGTTGGTTTTGTTTAAATCGTGTAAACGGACATAACTCTTGGAGTAATAACAAGAGTAATTACTGCACATCGGAAAAAAAAACTGTCTGGCTTGAACTAATAATATGTATGCTTCAAATTTAGATACGTTATGCAATTAATTTCTTTATTTTAATAATATTTTTTTTGCAGGACAAGGCAGTTTTCATACGCGACATAATATAACTGTCTATGACCTCTTTTATTATACTATGTTTCCGTATATAACGGTTTGTGTTTGTTTAAAAGAGTGGGGGCATTGACTGCAATTGTTCAAAAACAACATAACGTTGTATATTGTCAACTCAATTAATAACTGATTTTAAAATCTAAAACGAACTTTTCAATCATTATTTTCCAGATGTTATAGTGTTGTGTTTTATAGCAGGACCATTAACTATATTGCTGCCTTTTCACATACATAGGCCATTCCAATAGCAAACATTTCTCCCACTGATACTTCTTAATACAAGAATGTGGTGTCGTGGGGTCATTTATCCCATCAAGCGATAGCTCTTGCTTGAGTCCTAGCAAAGTAACATTATGTGAGTTGTCTATTATATGTGATGGTGTACCATTGTATGTCGTATTCTAAAATAATAATTAATCATAATTAAGTAACGATTTCAAATCGCAATGGAGCGAGACACTACGAGGCCGGATGCATGCAGGTTACAGTATTCATATTGGGTAATATAAATCATATGACTTTTATTTCAGCATGCTTCGTGAATCGAGTTTTTCGATTTCTTCATTATTTAAATACGGAGGATATTCAGTATTTAGTAGTTAAGATAAAATATCCCAATATCCCAAAGGAGCTGGCATTTCTGCATTATATAGGAAAATACGTTATGATAAGTGTAGTTAGCAGATCTTTTTTTAAAATACGCAATGTAAATTATACATTGTACGTACTATCCAATCCATACGTCCTGTGGGTTTTTTAAATGCATAACTTTGCATTCGTTTTAATTTGATAGTTTCTTTGTAAACAATTTCCTGAATTTATCTGAACTCAACATGTTATATAAATGTGATATCAATGAGACAGTTTTTCTTTTGAATGAAACATTTCATAAGTATGTAATTTGAGCATCTATCTCATTGACACATGCAAATATACACATGCAAAATTTTTATATATAACAGAACCAGTTGAATATTCATAGCATTTGATAAACAGAAAATTCAATTAATAATAGATCTTGTCTAAGCTAGAGTGAAAGAAGAGACCAGAGCATATACAATGTTTAACAACTGTAAAACAATTTATTTTATAGAATAGCGCATTATCAATACAAAGTGGAACGTAATCAATAAATATTGGTGGATAAAACTAAAGAAAAAAAACGACAGTTGTGAATGATAAACACAAAAGGCAGATCAACTTACAGAGCTCTTGAAAAACCTGGAAACAGTAGACCTTTCAACGCCAAGGGCTCAAGCAAGAATACTCCAATGGGTGAACACCATTCCAGCCATCAGGTTGTAATCGAACCTGCATTCGCCTTTTTGTACAGCAAAGAGCACACAATAGTGGGGTCCTTGCTGACCTCGGAGAAGGTACGATGGGCATCTGTGTTCACTAGGTCATGGTCGAGAGAGGACTACGGGAACGTTACAGGGTGACAGGCAGGAGACTTTTGAGGAAACCCGATGAACAAGTTATTTCAATGGTTCATGTCGGATCTTAAAATAAATGATTTAGTTTGTACTATTTGAATTTCAAAACGTGAGTTTCGTTTAGCACACCCTATGATTCGCGACTGGTTGTGTTCTAAGGTGCAGTGATGATACATTTGCATACATTGTTTGTCATAGCATTCCAATCCTTTCTAAAACTTCATCAAAGTTTGCCAATGTGTTTGATTAAATATCAACAGTGTCACGCGATATATTTGTTTGAATTTGATTGCTATGCATGCAGAATGCCCTACAGCAAAATGCTCTACAATGCTCTTTCATGTTTCTAAATCATGCAAATTTTGACTTTTATTAAATAGTATCTATAAAATGAACGGTTCACACTCTCACTGGCAGTAAAACAAATGTTTGTCATATTAAGTGAGTGCCATTACTGATGATGAAGTAATACATTTGACAACCAAATGAACAACATCGACACTTTAGTTAGCAACTAAGATTGTTTTAAGCCAGTGTTCTGTGATACAAAACAATTACTGTTTAAATGAGAAAATAGTTATTACTCATCATGAATAAAATGGAAACTAAATAGGTTACTAAAATCAATATAAATAGATAATCTTCCTAGTGTAACAGTAAAAGACTGCCACGGGCATTGAGCTTGGTTAGAAAATTGCCTGTCTGTATTTTGTGTCACGTATCTTATATCCGGAATGCTGTATGCTTTAAAGTGACCTTAGTTGATTTAATCTAAATTCTTTTGGATCCTATATGGAAGCTATTTCGACTGGTTTAATGATATTTTCCGTACACTTCTAAATAAGATTATAATAAATGTTTTTTCAGCGCCAAGGCTGGTGTTCAATAAGTGACCATTGTATGTCATGGCTTGGATATGTATTATTTAAAGAACACGGACATCGAGTATTACCTAAATGGCATTATCAATTCTCGAATGTATAGTATTGAGATGTTTGCAATTTGTTTGGTTTCTGATCATATAACATGTGAACGTGACTCTTTTAAGAAAAAGGAAGGGGGTAGGTTGGTAGATAAAAATTGAACTTTATACTGTGAAAGATTTATGGCAGACACAGTTAAATATAGGAGTCGTTTGTGGATTGTTGGGATAAAAGTGGTATTGTGCACGCAAACTGGTTTATACCCCCAGTAAATTTACATTTTACTGACCGTTCCAAGGCGGTTCCTAACAATCGTTGATAAACACACCTAGTTATTTTTTATATATATGCCCTGTGTAGTTTGTGGATTTTTGTGAAATTGTTCCATGGCTCCTGGTTGTGATTTGTTGTTTTTTGTGTTTTATGTCTTTGGCGTTTACTCAGTGCCATTAAACGGGATTTAAATAATAATATGTGGCTACTGTGCTTGTTTTGTAAATTTTCATATACATGATTTATAGGTTTTGCATTTCTCAGATGTTTGATTACCGCAACATCTCCGACTGAAGCACAGCGTCGTTACCAATATTGTTATCTACTTTAGCAAACACTTGTAAATCAAAATGCTATTTCCTGCGTTTACCAAGGCTGAAGAAGCCGTTTCGATGTTGTTATATGAATATTTGATTGGCAAGAAATGTCACAGGATGTCTATATAAACATTTGTTAGGCATCATGAAGAAATATATGAGTATCAATTTAAACGCATGCAAATACAGTCGGCCACACCGAAAGTACTTCATAAAATGCAATTAAACCGAATGTTATCTTGTTCTTTGCTTGTATCTTATTAATATTTGTAAATACTCTGATTTTTTTTTATCTACATTGTCTTTTTTAATTTCAATAATGACGATGGGTTGTAATGCATATTGTTAAAATAGATCTCTAAAATAGGTTCTGTTTCCAAATCTAAAATGACTCCTATGCTGTTAATCATGCGAGTAAAATGATTATGCATCTACAAAATACGGTAGTATTTGTCGAACTAAGATATATTTACACAATATTTATGTGAAATAAACAAGGTCAGTAACCAAAAGTTTAAATATAAACCCTGTTAAATGGCACAGGGTAAACGCCAAAGATATATCACACAAAAACAAAAAAAAATCACAAACTAGAAACATGGAACAACAGCACAAAACTCCACAAACAGCACAATGCATATATACTAGGGATGCAAACGAATATTCGAATATTCGAATATGCGATCAAACGTTTGGTATTCGAATGTCAAAATCGGTATTCGAATATTCGGAAAAAGAGTAATGATACTAATTCTTTATAAAGAAAGTTTGTTTGTTTTGTTTTTACAACGACTGGCCCCTAATGCCAGAGGTGTGAATGTGATGACAATACACTAAACACGTGTCATATGTCATTAAGGGACATATCGTCGGGTACTGTAAAAAGTCCCCTTACTTTTACAATAACTGACTAGGAATTAGCATTAACGTTTAAACACCAATGTTTTGTCCTGGCTGCAAATTAAGCTGGGCAACATAGCTCAAATCGCCGTGATGATATGAATGCCATGTGCTACGGTAATGTTGTTACATATATGTGCTTTAAATTGTATTCCATGTTTCGATACAATGTTCGCGCTTTAAAATGTAAATGTATAGTATAGCGTTTTATGATATATTTCCTCCATTGTTGAACACTGGATGAGTCAAACCCAGATATGTTTTCGTTTTATTTTTTTACTAGTTCCCGAGTTGGTTTGGGTTTTCCATAGTTACATTTAGTCAATTTAAAGATCAATCTCAGAACGAGGCTGCTTGTCCTATGGAAAGACCCTCTGTTGGCGCAAAACGCTATTTGACTAGGACTCCAGCTAATTTCACATTGTTTACACATATAAAGGCAGCGGAATTGAAATTATTTGATTGTGTTGTTTGTCTGTTTATAAGGTATTCTTTTTTCTTCCTGAAAATTGCGAATTTCAAAGGCATATTTGGAGAAAATCGGGGTCCGCCGCTACGACAAATACGGTCAAATTGCCCCGGCTATTACATAAGCGAATAATAATAGTAGTTTACTACATCTTCCAAAATATTGATTTCGGTAAACGAATATTCGAATATTCGATCGAAAGAATTACCGAATATTCGAATATCAATTTTGCCATTCGTTTGCATCCCTAATATATACTATGTATATAAAAACACTATATGTATGTTTATCAAGGATTGTAAGGTACCGCCTTGGACCGGTCAGTAAAATGTATCAACTTTAATGAATAATCATGTTTAACTTTTTTTACTTGAATGATCAAAGCAAAAAAGCAAATGATTTGTGTACAAATGAACAATACTAGCCTTTATAAACGGAGTCTTTTATTTAATAGCTACGTTGGTTAAAGTTTACGTTGTTAAATAAACGCAAAACATATCGCTAATATATTTTATATAACTCATATGCGTTTTATCATATCATTGATGTTAAACGAGAGTGACATATTTAAAACATTAATGAATAACCATTCACCACTGTAATGTCTAAACCTTAATTGCAGGATCTCTATTCCAACCCCGGGGTTCTGGTTGGCTTCAAGTACGATGTTGATTTACCATAGGAGGCGAAGTGGAGGCCATTAACGGCATAACCCATCATAGTCGCAACGGTGCTCATGCATGGTTCTTGGAGAGTGTGGAAGATTGCTATTTAATGATTAAATATCTTTAAAAAGTTCGACGAACATTCTGGTTAATCACTTAGTCTATTAAAACATGCTGTATTATGGTAATTTGGAAATAACAAGACGTTTGAAAAAGTAATGTTTTTTTCTAAATATCTTTAAACACAGAATTATTCATTGTTTTAAACAGAACTGGTTTGCACTGGATATATTTTGTAGTCGTTGGTCAAATTGTTAACACTTTTAAACACTTCTTAATTTTGAAATATACTATTCAGTCACTATACTATTTAAACATAAAGAGAAATTTTAAATTTTGAAGTTCAGTTCGAACCATAAATTAAGAATAGAAAGTGGTCGACAACTGAACATACCAAAATATGATTGAATTACTATATTTTGTTAAGATATTGAACATATATCTGTCTAATATTGTGAATGCTAAGTATTCTTTTCTTGTTTTTAGAAATTTAGACAAGATAAGAAAACACTTTTTGTTTAATTAGTACTCTGCTGGTACAGATTGAGGTGACGTTTATAATCGTATGAAAACAACCGATTATGAAACACAATGTAAACAGTCTGTCCATGTATAGGTTAGAGTGTATTAACTAATTTCTTCGTGAATATGAAACCAAAGGAAGTGGGGCGCCTGTCAAAAATACCTGTTAATCACTGCACGATAGTGTGACGTCATTTAAATCAGCGTTGACACTTTCACCGAGCCTTTGCATATGCAAACAGTTGGAGTGACTATATGCGTATGCGCAGTTATACCAATTTACTTATTCATGAAGAATTTTCTTTAGCAATAAGTAACGATTCTTCGCCAATAAGAAACTGAACATTTTCAAAATCAAGCGCCACTGATAGCTGATAATATAGGACAAACACTAACTTCGTTAAAAACTAACAAGTACAGAGGAAAAGTCATGATAAGTATGTAGATATATATGCTTGAAATAATTATCTTGGCACAACCCGCATATTATATTTTTACAAATGTGTCACTTATTTTTCGCCGGTGACCTTTACTTACATCTCTTGACTTAACTTGTTAAACTTCGAAAATACACCATTTTAGAAATGATATGCTTGCGAAAAACTCAGCTAAATATGACTGGACTAAACGTTCAGATACTTTGCTTATATCCAAACTTCGACAGAGCGCTTCGGATACAAAATACCTCAGTTCATGGGAGTCAATCATTGTTATGGGCTGATCCATAAGGATAGTCGAAATATTCTCTGAATGCATAAAGCTGGCGTTGCTAATTTATATTTTGAAAACCGATTAATCGGATTCCTTGCTGAAAGTCATTGAAAGTGAATTGGTAATTGTTTAATTTAAAAAAAAGATTGTCATTGATAGCCAAACGTTTAAACATAAACCCCGTTTAATGGCACAGGGTAAACGCAAAAGACAAACACCAAAAAATCAAAGACAAAAAACATGGAACAAAAGCACAAAAGTACACAAACAACACAGTTGATATATACTATATATAAAAAACTAGGTGTGTTCATCAAGAATTGTTAGGTACCCCCTTGGAACGGTCAGCATAATGTTATTTACTGGGGGTATAGACCCGTTTGCGTGCACAAAGCAATTAATGTAAACATTCTATATTCAGACTTTATTTATTTTAGTTCTTTGGCATGTTAGAGACAATGGTTAAATGTAGTCTGAAAGAGAAAAAAAGTCTTAAGCGCCTTTGTTGCTTCAATAATGGGTATAACTCTGTTTGACGGAAGTTTCTTCACCAGCCAGTTGTATCAATACCTTTCTTAACCATTAATAAAAGACACTTTTAGACCTGATGCATTGTGGGACTGCTACCCCCGATTCGATAGGAAGTCTCATGCGAGTGTCGGATATCATTAAACTATTCATGTGGCAGATAAGCAAATACAAAGGTTGATCCAGACCAACGTGGACTGTTTTAATCATCACACAAAGAAAATAGACATTTCACAAATAATACATAACATTTCTGATATAATTCTATAGGTACAAAAGAAATCCTTAAAATTTCACTGAATTACACTTTTTATCGCCTTATGATTAAACCCGAACGTGCTTAGACGTGAATGACGTTGTGCTCATTATGCGTCACACTATTTCACAAACACTGTCACACTTCATTGCAGTTAATCCTCTGCGTACAAACATCCGAACACCACTCCTTGGAAAACGTTCTGAACGCATCATGCACATTTACTTGCGTTTACGACGCTGGCTACATCAGAGACTGTCAAACGGCGACCCCCCTCGAAAACGTTCTTTACCGACGTCAGCAACGTCGTGCTCCTCGTCTTCTGTCGTCCTCTTTTGATAGAAATGAAGTCTGAAATTTGAACAGTATATTGGTATGACGTCAACGTAACATGTGACGTAGTTTTGCGAAATGTTGTGAAATATTAAAAAAAACGTTGTTGTTTACAAACCCCTTCTTTCAATATGCATTACATTGATAGATATTTAATTTATATTGCCTATGCATTAAACTCGAAAGAAGTATTCATTAATTTTTAAATGATTAGGATATAAAAATAGAATATATGTAAGCAAATCCACGCAATTCTGGATCAGCCCTCGTACAGTCGAAATGATAAACATATGTTTGAAATACCAAGCACTTTTATCAGAAATGTTTATTGACTGTCATCTTATATAAAATTGGAAGTTGAATGAAACCTTTATTTGCTACCAGAACGGAAATTACAATGTCTGAAGTTTTCTACTTCATACACTCGTTATAGCATCTCGTTAAGGTCAATGTCGGGAAAAGGGAAAATCAAGGTTATAATTTTATATCTAAATACGCACGTATCATTTGAATTTCAAATTAAAATTATAATGCAAATATTTTTTTGTACATATACAATCAGGCTTAGATTGTCTTGTGTCACGATCGTGTTCTCGTGTTAAAATGTTATGAAAGGATATATCAACATCTAGTTACGTTTTCCGTCAGGAGCGAAAAAGAAACTAATTTGAAAGAGGGCATTATATTTCAATTTTTTTTGAACGCTGCCATTCTTCTATTGGATGAAAAGGGATATAGTCAATATGAGACTGGAATTCTATTGTTTTACATCAGAATGATCTTTTATAAAAGAGGTGAACAAATAATATCACACAAGATTGTTTCTAGAAAAAGGAAATACGAATATGAAATGAAGAGATATCCGTTAGAAGCGCACAATGCATTGAAAGCATGGAAATAGCTTACTTGATTTGATTGAAACAGACAAGTCAAACATGATAGCATAATGCTTCTGTTGCACCGGTATTCTATGGTCAGGATTCATTTAGACGTTATTATACAATCAAGCGCAATTTCCGGAGAAAGCTACACCATTGACTGTCATTTCATATCCCTTTTAGGCATATAATGAAATGAAGAAAAAACAACAACGAAAAGTGAATCCGTTCTTCTGTCGATATATCCTTTAGATGTAAATATACAAATAAGAGCACTTTTCTGAAAGACTACACAATAAAATGTCATTTAATATCCCTTTAAGGCAATTCAATGAAATAAAGAAAACGAAAAAGTGAAACCTTCCTTCTGTCAATGTATCTGATCTAATTGAAGAAGAAAAACAAAACTTTATGGACGCAGAAGTGTTAAAATGATTATCGTTTTGTGAAATTCAGACAAACTGTTTTATGTCCATATTTTGGTACATCTAGTAATTCGAGGAGACAGCCTTGTTGCATTTTATCTATACGTAATTGTTTCGTAAAGAAAACTGCCTCAAGTCAACTAATCCATGTATCTGGATCTTCATCGACAATGCTGAACTATCATTTAATCTATTTATCTTGTCCATCAAGGAAGATAGATAGATAGATAATTCTTTATTTCCTCCTTTGAAGAAGAGATTGAACATGACATTACATAATACATATACATAGACATATTTATTAGCGTGATCGAGTATGTACATATATACATGGAGCTTAGTTGTATGAGTTAATTACATGTGAATTATAAGACAATGATAATATAATTCCAATGTCTATAAGTAAATATATTTACATGTATGTACAAGTACTTATGATTAAACAATACATATATAGATTAAAGGAAATAATTGCGATAGTTGACTATTTCACCTGACCCCTATGCAGGTCATATAATGGTCAAAATATTATTGATTAAAAACAAACTGGTCGTTGTTCATTCTGTGTCCGAGTGTGCACAAGGAAACAAGTTGTTTTCAATAGTTTACTGTTCAAAATATACACATAGTCTAGTCAAAGTTGACATTATCACACGGAAATATAATATAAACAACATTAGAATACAACCTACCATATTATCCTATGATATTGGCAACCATTAAGAAGTGGGCTTAATCATTAAGAACTTTCGCGCGTTTATAAAGGTCCGCATGCAGCCAATCAATCGATACACATTCGCTGCGTCCGATTCGCTACGCTCACTCCGCCTATTCTTAATTGTTATGAAATTTCTTCATGCCATTTAACTATAACTGAAGTGAAATACAACATCACATTTAGTTATTATAAATATGTTTGAGAATAGGTTTATCTCATATAATATATTAAAGTGGTCCAAATTAGCAAACGGCTTATGAGATAAATTACATTCAACAAACATAATACAGTAATGGCAACAACACCAAAACAAATATGACATTAATAGTTACATATACACTTACAAATTTATGAAACTGAGTGTTCTTTTTGGTATATTCTCAACTCTCAACCCTAGTGTCTATTAGCCCGATTACTATGGTAACTACTGCAAACACTTATATGAAATAGTGAAAGACATGCAAAGAGTTTCTTAAATGGTGCTCATATCTTGAAATATTGAGAAAGTTTTGAATTAAGCAAACCTTCCAAAAATACAAAATGAATAACCAATACAACACATTGCAATAAGAAGAAAAACACCCTAGAATGTATTAAATACATACCACAAATGAAAATACTTTCACGAATGAGTTAAAAATCATAAAACTCTAGATTGCGCCAAAACTAAAATCCATGCATATTGCTATTGTAACAAAACAAATCTCAAGTCATAACGGTAGCAGTCAACACAAAATACCAGAAATACAGCATACATCACTTTGAGTAAATGTTGAAATATACCCAGGGCTACATGAGTGTTGATCCGGTCTTTAAATGACACTGCCTAATGTTCATCCATGTATGTTTCTGATCGACCAATAACACTACCTCAACTGTATCCGTATCTGGTCCTAAAAGGACATCGCGTCCATTCTCGTCATCTGAAAATATGGTACTTTTTGGACACTACTTGAAGTCAATCCGGCAATGAATCTAGTTCTTGAAGGATATTGCATTAAGTCGACCGTTCTATGTATCTGGATCTTCCAGGTCACTTCTTTTAGTCCATCCATGTTTATGTCTGGCCCTTCAAGGACACTGTTTCAAGAAGAAACACAATGTATTTAGTCCTTTAAAGACGCTGCTTCACGTACAGTCATTCATGTATTTGGTTCTTCAAGGACACTGTTTCACGTACAGTCATTCATGTATTTGGTTCTTCAAGGACACTGTTTCACGTACAGTCATTCATGTATTTGGTTCTTCAAGGACACTACTTCACGTACATCCATTCGTGTATTTGGTACTTCAATGACAATGCTTTCATTACATTCATTGATGCATTTGGTTCTTTAAAGACACTGCTTCAAGTACTGTCAATCATATATTTGGTTCTTCGAGGACACTACTTCAAGTACATACATTCGTGTATTTGGTCCTTCAATGACAATGCTTTCATTACATTCATTGATGTATTTCGTCCTTGAAAGACACTGCTTCAAGTACAGTCATTCATGTATTTCGTCCTTCAATATCGCTGCTTCAAGTACATTTATTCATGTTTTCGTTCCTTCAATGACACTGCTTCAAATACATTCATTCATGTATGTGGTTCTTCAAGGACACTGCTTTAGTAAAGTCATTCATGTATTTGGTTCTTCAAGGACACTGCTTTTGTAAAGTCATTCATGTATTTGGTTCTTCAAGGACACTGCTTTTGTAAAGTCATTCATGTATTTGGTTCTTCAAGGACACTGCTTTTGTAAAGTCATTCATGTATTTGGTTCTTCAAGGACACTGCTTTTGTAAAGTCATTCATGTATTTGGTTCTTCAAGGACACTGCTTCACGTACAGTCATTCATGTTTTTGGTTCTTCAAGGCCACTGGTTCTAGTAAAGTCACTGATGTATGTCGTTCTTCAAAGACATTGCTTTAAGTACAGTCAATCACATATTGATTCTTCAAGGACACTGCTTCAAATACATTAATTTATGTATTAAGGCCTTCAAGGATACTGCTTCAATTACATTAATTCATGTATTAAGGCCTTCAATGACACTGCTTCAAATACATTAATTTATGTATTAAAGCCTTCAAGGACACTGCTTCAATTACATTAATTCATGTATTAAGGCCTTTAAGGACACTGCTTCAAATACATTAATTTATGTATTAAAGCCTTCAAGGACACTGCTTCAATTGCATTAATTCATGTATTAAGGCCTTCAATGACACTGCTTCAAATACATTGATTGATGTATTTGGTCCTCAAAGGACAGTGCTTTAAACACCACCATTCATGCCTCAAATCAATCCCTATATCCGGTCTTGCTGCAATGTCACAGTTAATTTTTCATATGGAGGTGCTTGGAGTCAACAGTATAACCGTATCGGTCTTCAACGGGTCTTTAAACAGGCTGTATTTGAAAACAAGATACAATCCATTATATAAAACAACCCTAGTTCTGCATATAATCGAACATACAGTAATGACTTAACAGCGACATCGGTATATAACAATCGATAAAGTGAAGTGACTACTTGTGAGCTGAACAAGCATGAACTTTTAGAAAGTAAAATTTAAGTGTTTCGCAATTCATATTACTGGAAAACACTAACTTAATGTGATTAATTTGAATTTGGATATGTTTTGCATCAAGCGCTACCACCAGACAGTATATTTACGCATCGGAGACGCTATTGTTCACGAAATGAAATTGATTTGTACTCGTTAGCAGCGAAACGGTTTTCAACGATCTTAACAAGTTGTGAAATTGGTATTTCTTTTGAAATTGCAATTGGTAATCACATAAATTGAATTTTCTAAATAATTTGTCAGAATAAATTGCACTTTAGAATTCCATTAAAATACAAAGACAGACCATTGAGTCAAAACATCATTGTTTTTATTTTTGTAGAAGAATTTGCAAATAATGATCAAACAAGGAATTTTATTTTAAAGGAACCAATTTCACAGCATAAAAAAACCTCAAAGAGTCGCTTAATGATATCCTAGGTGTTTGTGGCTAACAGAAATTCCAGAGTGTATTGCGTGTATATGGATTTAACATCTGAATATTCAGGATAGGTAAATAGTATTGTGGATTCTTGACAATGAGATGAAACTGTTAAGCGTACTGACAGTTTTGTACTTATCGTTTTATTGCTGCCAATCAATAGTATAAAACCATGACGACCATCCGATGGAACCGTGAAGTACTGAAAAAGCTATGGTTTTCTTTCAAAAATGTAGTTTCTTTCGGTTTAAGGCAATACAGTAGAAATAGACGGTTAGCTTTGATTATAAACAAGCGGTGAATTAAGATAGAAAACAGCGCATTTATCAACAATTAATTATTAAACTCAATTAATAAGCAGATCATGTAGCCACGTTAAATTTAATTTTAATCCATACCTTGTTACACCTTGCTTGAAAAATACGGAAATATGATTTTCAATTATTACGAGGACTTTAATGTGTCTGTCTCCAACTGATCCCGTAGCGCCCAGTGACGAAATTTGAACAATCTCTGACAAAATGAAGCCAAATATTGCATGTGTTCTACGTTCGGAGCAGGAGGCACTGCTTTAATTTTGAGAAACATTGATGAAATCTGGCATAAAAGTGAACACGTAGATGTGTCATGCCTTTTCATTGTTGCTAAAAAGAAAGTTTTTATGTCTATCTGTTCAAAAACGTCTACACCAGACATTTATATCTGTCTCAGTTTTGAAATGTATTGAACACTTGGTTTCAAGTAATATTTATTTCAAAATAATTAAGTTTACGACACAATATTTTTTTTGTAATTTAGATCGATATTCCGTCGAAAACTTATCCATGATGGCAAAAAATATGATTGAAAATAATTCATAGCTTTCGGGAAATTGCACAATTACATCAATGGCTTTAAAAACTGTACAAAGACTATTCACTTAAAAATCACGGGAAGGGAAGACTTCTTCAACACATTTCATAAGAAAGTGCGCTTTTTAAATGTGTAAACACATTTATACCAGAATATGTTGTTATGTGGAGAAATGAGATCACGTTGAGTTTAAGAATTGTATATAAGAGCCTCATACGTGGTGTGATTACTACAATCGGTTTGAAGGCATTTGCTGTAAATTCTTCAAATAACCGTCCCGATCTCAGAAAATCTTTACGAACAGCCGTAGATCCAGAATAGATCACGGTTAATACATAGAACATTTCAGATACGAATTATTTACTCTTTTGAAAAAAATTGCTTTCTTCATACAGTTGACCTTAGTTTGTAAAGCCTTATAAGCAACGTAAGGTGTTATGTCCTACCAAAAAGAAATGTTATATCGCAGACAAACTTATCAGTTACAGTGTACATGTTTTAAGAAGAAGCGTTAAAGAAGTCGATAATTGTGAAAATAGTTAAATGCATTAATGCTTTTTGCGCTTGTCAAAATTATTATGTAACGGAAATGGACAAAACACAGAATAAATTGCCTTTAAAAAGTTGACTTTCAGTCAGCGAATTAAACTATTTAGATACGAAATGAGAATGGTAATATTGAGGTTGTATCTTAACAAACAGGAAATAGGTAACTTTTATATCTTATTTAAATACTAGATTGCTTTGATTTTATAAAGCTTTTATATGATATCTCTTATTTGTATTTCCTTTTTTTACTATGATTTCGATCTTTCCTTGGCAGATTTATCGTATAATGAGCGAGTTTATTGAAACAGTTCTGAAATATTTAAACAAGGGCTTGGGAGCCAATGGCGTAATCAATTTGTATAGATTAGTTTGTATAACGTAGAAACATTGACATCTTCCTTGCAAGCCTGAGTTTAGGAAGATTAAACAATGCAGGTTATCCAATAGTGTGATATTCCGAATAAACCTTATCGCTTTAGCTGCAATTTTTGTCCAAGCATGTTGCAACATAACCCGAAGTTACAACACAAAACCCATTTTCATTATTTTACTATACTCTTAAAACACCAGAGGCAGACATATAGATTGATATAGTTTGTGGGACATTCGATAGATTAGATTTACCTAAAATCGTATAATTATGTCATAAAAGTGTACTTTTCTTTTTGTTAGTGCCTTAGACTTTAAAGGACAGATGATTACCATTTGCCTGAGCGAGCGAACCTCTTGATTATAAGCTTAGAAGACAAAAGAGTTTTCCCGATCATTTCTTAATTACAAATGTGTTTTTATGTATACCAATTGTGTATTGAAAAAACGGCAAGACAGCAGTAATAATGGCTTTCAAAAATGATATTACCACATAAAAGGGTTTGATTACAGATAAGAATTGACTGCGAAATTGCGTTTGCTTAACCGAAAATGTTACTGGAAATAATTTCCTCAAATTGTTCTTCCTTTACTGCAAATCGGCAACCTTAGCGTTGACCAATAACATACCAAGGCGGGAATATTATGAGGAAATAGTACAATGTACTTTAAACTTGGTTATTTATTGCGTGTTTAAATTTCCTGTCACGTATTTTCATTTCAGACTATTACATTCTCAGAATTATCCAACCGGATGTCATAAACATCTTTTTTATTTATTATTTTTGCTGTTCTACTTATTTGCGTGTTTTACTGTACTTTATACAGTCATTCTATTTCACGGTAGACATGTATGTCAAATGGCATTGACAAGTGGTGTGATGAAATGTGAGCGATTATAGTTGTAGTTTCAGTTTATAAACCATGATGGTTATCTTTAACATGTGAGTTTCGTCACTAAACACATGTTTTCAGATTTGGGAAGTTAAAGATTCACGCGTATCGTAGGGTTTGTTTATAGGAAGGCGTTCTTTGATCTATGTGTAACATTACCTATTACTTACGAAAGATTTCCAATATTACCAATTTATTAAGTTATCATAAACATTTTAAAAAGATACATGTTGCATTTAGACACAAACTGCGTTATCTACGTCAGATTAACATATGATTTCAATTAAATATTCTAGCTACAGTTGATACTCTACATAATTCAGTCCCTTTTTATTTTATTTACCTTTCTGCAATCGAAAACACATTAAATTGATTGAAAGTGAAAAAATGTTAACATTTAAGTTAGTAATATCTCCAACATCCCCCGTTTACATGAAAACTTTAAGTGCATGAAACAATAGAAATTTTAAGCAAAAAATATTAAATTAAAAATGGGTATTGTAGCTATATTTGAATCCTTATGCGATTCTATGTTATTGGGTTTCGTTTATGTGCATCTTTCTGTCATTACTGGTTGATCTACATAAATATGTATAAAAAGAAAATATAAATCTAAGATAATATCAATTTATCCTTACAAATACCAAAAGATATGTTGCAAAAATCTTGAAGTTTTGTTTGCCATAGAAGGAGAGTTGTCATCGAAATAAAAATGATGAGTAACTGTTACAAACTTCACATTTCATCTTGATCCACCCCAACTCAAACGTTTTATATCGTACTTCATTCCACCAAAGGCATCTACTCGATAAAAAAAGCTTTTTGTGGTCACTCTGGGAAATCAATTGCTACCTTACAGTAAAACAAATATGTTTCTATATATATTTATGTTGATATTTATGCGAAAAGCTACAGAAACAAACTCAGTAGCAAAAAGTTAAAACATAAAACCGGTTTAATGGCACTGGGTTAACGCCAAAGACATAGAACAAAAAATCACAAACAAGACACATGGAAGAACAGCACAAAACTCCACAAGCAGCACAGTGCATACATACTATATATAAAACACTAAGTATGTTTATGAAGGATTGTTAGGTACCGCCTTGTAACGGTCAGTAAAATGTAAATTTACTTGGGGTTTAAACCAATTTGTGTACACAACCTCACTCTTATCCCAAGAATATCTTATTTATATCAAATCAAAATGGTAAAGCACTCACTTCAAATTATATTATTTGTATGTTTATAAAATAAAAAATAAAGCTAGATTGGTGCTTAGATTGGATTTATCAAAATATTCACCCCAATGATTTAGAATAACATTTACACACAAATGCAAGAACTAATATTTGATTTTGTTTAAGAAGACTATTGCTTTACACGATTCACATAAAAAGCAACACAAGAACACCATTCTCATGCATGCAATTATGCATTTTTGAATACAAAAACTTCATACTACAATTGCAAATTGTGAAATAGATGAAAGGTATCCTATGTTGCGGCGGCTAGCTGAATTCGCGCATAGAAAAGTGTTCTACAAGTACATGGTTCTATTTTCTCACTATTCGGTATGGTTGAATATTAATGTTAAGTGATAGTTGAAAAATTAAAATATGTTGAAGGAGGAGCCCTCGTGGTTAAAAGTTTAGCAAGAATCCTCCATTGCTGTCAATCAATATTATCAAGAAAATGCAGACGCAATTTTCGAATCTTTGATGTACTGTGTATGTCTGCCGAACCCATCGTGTGTGTAGATAGCAAGCTTTGTATATCACTATATTTTGAAAAGTAAATGTATTTTTTGTTCATTTTTATATTTCACTCTATGTTGTTGTTCTTGTATGTTCTGTGTGTATTGACAATGTTCTAATTGAATTTGCTAATACAACTTTGACTAACTAGTCCTTAAAGTTGTTTATATTGTAATTGACAGTCCATAATGATAGAACGCTGGTAACATAATGATCAAAGAAATTGATTGACAATATTTCACATATCGGCTTTGTAACAATTTTCATAGAATAAGTTTTGATGTTGAATCATCGTACACACAATTTAATCTGATACAAGTAGTTTTATTCGCTGTTAATATATTAATTTCAATCTTAAAGTTTGTTAACGTATCACATGGTGTTCTCAAGATCACACTCATTTCAACTCCAAAGGTCATATTAAAAACAACAACTTAGCTTGATCCTAATCGAAGGAGGGAAATCTAAGTGTTTTCATTGGTCACTTAGTAGTCTTAATAATCCAACCCAAACAGCCAGTTTTTACTTTTATTTTTAAGATCAATCTAAGATGTTTATTGAATACGGCTCCAGGACAATTACTATGCGAAAGGCATTTTTAGTGGTGTCGGTAAAAAAACAACGAGTAATAAATATGTCTCAAATAAATTTAATTTTTCTTAACAGTGACTTATATCAGACATTTACTACTGCTACATTAATTACAAATGGAAGTATGGAATAAAACGTCTGAATATTTGTCAGTATCGACATCATCCTCTTGCATGCCATGTCAAATGGAGGAATGTTTTAATGATAATGTAAATCTGTGTTTTAAATGTGTATTTTCTCAGTCCGTTTCATGGCAGAAATCCTAGACATAAAATATTTTATAAAAATAAAACTTATGTTTCATTGTGATTCAAAACGTTAAATGGAATTTATAATCGAATCATAATCGAATAACATGATTAGCCTTAAATGTAAGATTCACTCATTTATAGACGCCGTTGGATCATTTTTTATATCGCAAGTACTTCACATACACAAATTATTTCAAGTGGAATAGTTATTTAATACATTATCTTAAAGGTTTGGTAATGACAAACAAAAATATAAATATGTTTAAAAAGGGATTGCAGTATGTCTATGATATAACTATTAAGTAAAGCAAATTAGATAAAAAATATATAGGATAATTGTACACCAAAATGTATGTTTTACAAATGGCGTAGCCATAAGTTAAATGTTAACTTTTAGTGTTCACGATGTGGAATTATTTGCTATGTTACAACAAACATACACTTTTTATTTTTATGATATGCCGAAAATTAGAATAAAAAGTCATTTAAAAAAGCGCGCTAATTTGTATGCGTTCGTAATGTTATTTCGGAAATGACGTCGTTTAATTAGTGCCCCCGCCCTTTGTGTGACATTTGGTTTCGAACCGAGAGAGGGCTTAAACTTTTAACAGTTAAACATATCAAAATGATATTTTCACCGTTTGAAACAGTAAATATATAAATACTTTCTTGTATCGCAAAGTAGATATGAAATAGTGTCAGAAAAATTATATGTTATTCACATAATTACTTTCACTTTTCGACTCTTGCGAATGGGAAATATCAACGATTGTGTCCAAGATGGCGACCATTATTGTTAAGTGTAAATCTTCAAATTGAAATATAACATAAGACAGTTCAATGTTGGCCCATAAGGAATAATACAGGTATTAATATATATGAATAATACATATATAAAAAATCATACCATGATGAGCAAAACAAATCTTAGTACAATCAAATGAAATATTGATTCGAGCCGAATCATTTATCAAACATGTTAAATTAATTAAGCTGTATTAAGTCTTGTTTTCAATTGTACATCGATATTGCATACACAACATCCGAAGTACAGTTATATATAATATTTATAAGCTAGCGTATTTATCTTGTTCGAAATTGGCATATCGGTAACCCAATCAGATATTTTTAACCATTGTTTTATATTCATGTGAGTACCGTAGCAAGCCTGATGTAACCTAATCAGATATTAATATATGCAGACATTTTTCTGTTTTCGTTTTGTGTTGGGTTTTATTCTTGCGTCATTAAACAAGATCATGATCAAAAAGTCCCTGCGCAGTTTCTCTCAATACCCTTTAATGCATTATTTGTAATTGCCACATTAAGTACAACAAAACACAATTCTTATCGGGACTGTCCTGCTTGTCCGTTTATTTAATTATTAATTGTTCATTTATGGTCCTTGTAAAATACGCCTTTACTTCAACCATGTCATCACCACAAATGAAAGAAAAACAACAACTGTAAAATGAGATTGTATTCCGAACACATATTGGTTTTACATTAATGTATGCATTACTGTGCCCGAAAGGTTTCAAACAACTTCCATTGATGCGCAAGGGACATTCATAATCCTACATACATCCATTTATTGTCATTGGTTTGCCTTTAAAATAATTTACATTTTCGTTTTTGTAAATCTCATTGAAATATTGAGGAAGACCTCGATAGTGAAACACTTTAATTCCACAATCATGAATTAACCATTTACAATTTGCTCAGAATATTAAGAATGGATGGCAAATGTGGTTGTAAATCAACACAGATGTTTGTCATTGTCTCTGACGTGCCTCCTTGTTCAAGAGTAAATAATGTTGTTAGGTCTAATTAGAATCTGTTGTTAAAATGTTTGTTCAAGTTATGACAGAAGCTTTAATTTTCATTTTTTTAATGTTTTAATTGATATAAATCACTGTCAACAATTGTGTTGCAATATGAATCAGTAACAGTTATTCTTAATAATGGCTAGGGAGCTTCATCATAATTTATTTCTTGTTTCCTGTGTAATAAAACAGTTATATATCTGTGTAAGTGTAATATAATTTGACATTGAAGTCATTTCGCCCTTTTAGCTGTGGCGTCAAAGTTTTGACTGAAAGATAAATAAAATATTTTTGTGTCATGGGATATTCGGTGCCATGTTAAACCAAAATTGATGGGAAAAGTGGCGGAACAATTATAAAGCTTGCTCACTGCTCGCCTAGTCAACTTTTTCAAACCTGTTTAACATTATCTTTCCAAGATCAGATCTTAAATCGTTACACACATCTGTCAAAAATGTCTCTGTAGTTTAACTCGTATAAAGGTTTTCCACTTTCCGTTGTTTTTTTTTTGCAGAAAACATAAGTCTTTAGGCTTTTCTAAGAGAGAAGAGTTGAGTTTTGTCTAGCAGTGCACTCCTCTTTAATTGGCTCCAAAAATCCTTCCACAGATGTAACATTATTAGGGCTGCTTTGGTTGTGTAAAAAGTAAACATTTTAAAACAATTTATAGACTGGTGCCATAAAAGAAACCCTGATCTACCTCACCCATAAAATTCTCCTACCTCACGTACCGTCAGCAGAAATATTTTAAAACATAATCATCGTTTCAAATGACCTAGTATCTTTTATATGCTTTTAAATGAGGACAAGGCATTCATTAAGTGTTTTATTACATCACATTAAGGAGTTTTTATTACATTAATAAGTTAATCAAAACAGTATTTGAATATAAAGGTGCCATTGAGCAGCTGAAGATGGACATGTATACACACATGATTTAATTAAATTTCTGATTACAAGTTATAATTAGTTTATTAAGAATTTATTAAACTGATAATCTTATAACTGAATAAAAAAAAACAATATGATAAACACACAAATAATTACACATTTACCTTATAATAATGTTAGAGATTTTTTCGAACTATTTCTTTTTATAGAAAGTTACTAAAGATGATTTATTAAAAAGGGGCACGCTAAACGCTATCTGAACACAAATAATCTGCTTTTTATCATCAAGCCAAATGAGTTAAACATAATAATAATAATATTTTGTTTTGAATCACTTGTAACCTATATTGTCCTCCTTTAACACAGTTGTTCCAGCATTTGCGTACACTTGTAATGCTTTCATTTTTGCGAAGTAAGCTTAACATCGTCGGTAACGACGCATGCATGAATAATCTTATTAAGCAAGAGATTGAACAAAAATTGTCAAAGAAATTGTAGGAAATGACAGCGACGCTAATCCTGTCAAACATTTGAAGCATGTATACAAATCGCTAAGAGCGGTCATCCAAATGTGATATAAATATTGAAAAGTATATTTCGTGCTTTTTTTTTTCAAACATATTTGGTTCATATATCCAGAGTCTACGTAATACCATCTGATTAAATTATTAACATTCAGACAGCAATAGCAGGTTTTTGTCCCGATACCACCCAGTTCATTTTTTGTAAATACGTCAGCTGAAAGTGCACTTAACCAAAAGCATTTACATTGTGTCAGGATCGTTTTGTTTTACTCGTGTACAAGTAAACACATATAGGATTATTCACTTAAAAGATAATGTGAGTGGCAGTAATGATGTGTTAAACAACTTAAACAAATCAAATGTAAAAGGTAATCTGAACTCCTACATTAAACTTCTAGGTAACATTTCTATGAGCATGAACGTGACTTTGGGCCAATTTCAGAACATCCACTCTCATTCAACTCCAACCAATTAGTCTCACTTAGATCTGTGAAGACGCATAAACCTTTTACTCGAACATATCTGAACCGTTATGTTATTGCAGAGAATTAAATTATTAAGTATGGATGGGGATGGTTGTTCTACAATCGGCCCTTATTGGTTTAATTGACATTATTTCCACCTACCATGACCTTTAACTCAATGCTTAATCAGAGAGTTTTTAGAATAAAGACTACTCATCTAAAAATATTGATGAAGTTTAATTAGCGCAATGAAATCTAGAGGGACAATCAAAGAAGTCAAAATTTCAGAAATAAACCCTGTTTAGAGTGACAATGCAAATGTCCAAATAGCAATGAGCTTTGGACACCACAAACAGCCAAAATACGCGGCAAACTAGCATTACCCATAAATGTCTGGGTTTCCGACTTTGAACATCCTGTGAAACACGAGTCTACTGGGGGCTTGAACTAGTTTGTGTGGTCATAACCACATGTCCAAAGATTTTACAATACTAACAAATTAAAAATATAAGCCTCATCTGTTTCCGTGTAGCTTACGTCTTTTTTATTTGACATCATGTAGAATTTTCGCAACAAACTAGTCTAAGTAGGTGATTATTCGGGACTTAGTTAAAGACAGCACAATTGTTAACGACGGTCTTGCTGTCTTTTCAAGGTGATTTATTTTAATGAGCTTTAACATTTATATTTCGGCCATACCAAATTGATTATATACTTCTCGTCAGATTGAACCCTTTCTATCTGGCTGAAACAAAAACAAAAAAACATTAAAAATACAAATATCATGAGGAAGGAAAAA